>NC_007089.4:350100-377600 GCF_000004695.1 Dictyostelium discoideum AX4 | reverse complement strand
TAAAGCTGGTCTATAAATGTAATCATTGATAACAGCTTCCATACCTAAATAAAGATGAGCTGGAAGACTAATACCAAGGGCAATATCAGAGACTAATGCTAAATTTGTACCTTGAGCAAAGATTGTTGGTAAGATACTGACAGCAACAATAATTGTACTGTAATGGAATACTTTATAATTCAAAATTGCCTTTGCATTATCTGGTAATTTATCTCTTGCTGTTAAATGTTTTTGTTGTTGTTGTTGTTGACTAGTTGTTGAATATGAACTAGCTGAGAAAATGCTTGCACTGTCAAAAGTAAAAGTTAAAGATTTATTGCTATTAAGACTTAAACCTTTATTTGATACCAATGCTGATTTTGGTAAAAAACCATTTACAAATGGTGATAAAACTGATGGTTGTAAAATTTTGCCAGCTCTAATCATTCTTAAATAATTAAAAAATTTGTATGTGTGTGAATGACAAATGAAATAATAAAATAAAATAAAAAAAAAAAAAATAAAAAAAAATTAAAAAAAAAAAATTAAAAAAAAATGAAAAAAAATTGAAAAAAAAAAAAAAAAAAAATAAAATAAAAATAAAAAAAAAAAAAAAATTAAAATTAAAAAATAAAATAAAACATTTATTGTTTTAAATAAAAAAAAATAAAATAAAATAAATAAAGTGATGCTTATGTATAAAAAAAGATATTTTAATTTTCATTTTATTATTTTTTAATTTATTAACATTGTGGTTCTGCATCTGGTTGATTTTGTGGTAAGGCTTCGATGAATTCAGGAATAGTTAAAAGGTGTTGATTTACACGAGTAATATTTGGATATGGTGTCATATCAACGTTGAATCTATTAGCATTGTAAACTTGAGCAGGTAAACAGAGATCAGCAAAGCTAACACTATCACCAACACAAAATTTGCCACTATGTTTTTCTAATAATTTCTCTAAACCATTGAAACCATTTGTAATTACAGTACGTGCCCATTCAGATTTTTTAGAATCGTCACCACTATATTGAGCAATTAATCCTAAGACCTTTAAATTTTGAAGTGGTTGAATATCTGATCCAATAATTTGCATCATTTGTCTTGCAATTGCACGTTCATATGATCCCTTTGGCATAAGTGGATTCTCTGGGTGTGTTTCCTCTAAATATTCTAAAATTGCTAATGATTGTCCAATTATATGTCCATCAATTTCTAATGTTGGAATCTATTTTATTTTATTTATTTAATTAATTATTTATTTTAAAAAATTTATTAATAAATATTAATAAAAAAAAGAGGGAAAAAGATAAAAATGTTTAAGAACATACTGCTTTCATTGGATTTAATTTTGAATATTCGTCTGATTTTTGTTGACCACCATCTTTAAGTAAATGAATTGCTTTATATTCATATTTGATTTTCTTATAAGCAAGTGCTACTCTGACTCTCCATGAACATGATGATCTCCAATATGAATATAATACAGTTTTATTTTCAGTCATTATTTATTTATTTATTTATTTATTTATTTATTTATTTATATTTATTTATTTATTTGTTTTATATGTACAAATTTGGGGGAGGATAAATATTAAATTAAAATTTTTTTATAAAAAAAAAAAAACAAAAAAAAAAAAAAAAAAAAAAAAAAAATTTTAAAAAAAAAAAAAAAAAAAAAAAAAAAAAATTAAAATGGATCTGATATTGATAATTATAATGGAAGCTTGTTCCTTTTGAAAAAGATAAAAAAAAAAAAATAAAAATAAAAATAAAATAAAAAATAAATAAGATATTTTTGGATAAAAACATTTTGAAAAGTCCAAATCAAAAAAATAAAAAAGAAATAATCCAAATTTTTAAAAAGGATAATGATGTAATCAAATAGTCTATTTTGTTACAAGAATTTATATTTTTTTTTGTAAAATTAATATTTTTGGACTTTAGTTAACCTGTTTACTTATAAAGAGAGTTTCATCCTAATTTGTCAAAAATATAAACAAAAAAAAAAAAAAAAAAAAAAAAAAATTATATTTTTTTTTATTTTTTTTTATTTTTTTTTTATTTTTTTTTTTAATTTTTCAATTTTTTAATTTTTTTTAATTTTTAATTTTTTTTTTCTGTTCACAAAAATTGTATAAACTAATCTTATATATATATATGATAAACAATGACAGAATCACCAATTGTGTTAGATGTCGAAATTAGAAATTGGGTAGTTATACCGATTTTAATTGTATTATTTATTGTTAGTGCATTAAAATTAAATATTTCAAGAATTATGCAAATTAATTCAGGTAAACCACAAGATGTCGAAAAAACAATGCAAATGTATGGAATAATTATAATAATAAATAATAGTAATAAATCATTTAATAAAATTTAAATTTAATTTTAATTTCAATTTATTATTATTATTATTATTATTATTATAGGCAAACAATTAATAGAGTTAGAAGATTAGTATCATTTTATAATAGAATACCTCAAAAATCATTTTTTATTAGAAAAGCATATTTATGTGGTACAACAGGATCAAAGACAAATAAAGGTATATTAAGTTCAATAGCACCAACACAAGAAGATTCAAATCCAATGAATATGATGTTTGCAAATTCAATGTTTACAGATCCATCGGGTATAACCGATATGTTAAAGGGTAATATAATGCATTTGATACCACAAGTAACAATGATGAGTTGGGTAAATCATTTCTTTAGTGGATTTGTAGCTTGTAAGCTACCATTCTTTCCATTGACAATTCGTTTCAAAACCTTTCTTCAAAGAGGTATTGAAATGGGTTCATTGGATGTATCATATGTAAGTTCATTAAGTTGGTACTTTTTATGTTGGTTTGGTTCTGAAGGTATCAATGCAATTCTTTTAGGTGAAAATATGGTTTCAGCAGATTCTCAACTCCTTCAATCATCAATTGAACCTGGTCCACCAACTCAACAAACTCCAATTCATAAAATTTACGCATCTGAAAAAGAAAATATTGAAATGATTCGTTATGATTCGTTAATGACAAATATTGAAGATAGATTTTTAGATAATATTAAAAAGAAAACTTCTTTTGATTTTAATCAAATTAATAAAAATAATAATAATAATAATAATAACACAAGTAATATAAAACCAAAACCAATTAAATCAAATTTATCAAATTCAAAACAATCAAAAAGAATAACTTATCAAAAACCATCTTCTTTAATATAAAAATTAATTAATTTCTCTTTTTTTTTTATTTTATTTTATTTTTTTTTATAAAATTAAAATTTTAATTAATAATAAATCTCATCAAAAAAAAAAAAAAAAAAAAAAAAAAACTTTGAATCCAATTAATAATAAATCTTGTCAAAAAAAAAAAAAAAAAAAAAAAAAAAATTTTTTTTTTTTTTTTTTTTCTTAAATTTCATTCTTTCACACACTTTCTTCCATTTTTCCCCGTTTCGTTTTTTTGTTTTTTTTATTTTTTTAAAAAAAACAAAAAAATAATATTAAATTTTTTTTTTTTGTTTTTTTTAATTAAAAATTTTTTTTTTAATACTTTCACAATATTAAAAAAAAAAAAAAAACTATAACTAAAACTAAAATTAAAACTAAAACTATAAACATCCTAATTTAAAACTAAAAAAAAAAAAAAAACTAAAAAAAGAAAAAAAAAAAAAATATTAAATGCTTATAAATCCATATATACCCAGTAAAAAAAATAAAAAAAAAAGGTCACCAAATAATACCACTACAACAAATTCTCTTTTAACTTCAACACCAACTTCAAGTAAATTGACAATTCAACCAGAAGAAAATGAAAGAGATTTACAAATAAAAAAAACTTATGAAAACTTTTATACAGAATTTCCAACATTAAAAGAAATTTATCGTAATAATAATAATAATACCAAAAATAATAATAATAACAATTGTAATAATATAACAACAACTACAACTACAAATACAAATACAAATACAAATACTACAACAACTACAACAACTACAACTACAAATATAATAAATAATAATAATAATAATTTTATAAATAATGATAAATATTTTAAAAAGAATTTAGAAGGTATTAAATCAAAGATAAATAAAAATTTTAAAGAAATTTGTGAAAAGAAATTTTGTAATTGTGATAGTAAATTTATTGCATGTTATTGTGAAACTGCAAAGTTAAGAGCAAGACAATCACCAGAATCACAACGTGAAATGGAAAAGTTGGCAGAGTTTAAAGAGAGTTTCAAAGATCCTGCTACCAATTGGAAGAAAAGAGATATTCTATACTATTGTTTCATTCAAAGAGATAACGAAGTGCCTTTGATTTGGGAGTTTATTGAAAACATTTGTTTATACTATCGATTGTCCTATGGCGCAATGTTGGATATCGGCTGCGGTTTGGGAAGAATGTTTTCCGAATACGACCGGTCGAAATTTGAAATCATTGAAGCGTTCGAGCCTGACGAAGATTATTATAACTTTGCATACGACTATTCAAAAAATACTTGCGACCGTGTCGATGTCTATAGAGTTGGTTTCTTGGATATGAACATAACCGAACGTTATGATATGATCATTAGTATTCATGGCCCATTACAATACCTAAACAAATTGGATGACAGAATTATGGCCATGAAAAAACTTTATGATGCTTGTAAACCTGGTGGCATCGTATTGATTGATATCTCAAATTTCATGTGTGGTCTTTCAAATATAATGAATAGTAAACAACAGAAAATGTTAATCAATGGTAGTCAAGTAGTTAGAACTAGTACTGTTCACACCGATACTTTCAATGGTCTTTGGTGTGTTGATGATATCTTTTATTCCATTGGCAATGAATCCTCTTTTTATGGTGGTGGTACAAATACAAATGGCGGTGGTGGTAACGCCAATCAAACCAAAATACAATTGGAAGATGATAGTGTTCACTATAGTAATGGTCATTTAATGGTCGAAGAATTAACTTTTGCAATCATTTCAAAATCAGAACTTCAACTACTCTTCATTTCTTCTGGTTTTATCAATATAAAATCAAGCTCTTATTGGAATTTTGATTCATTCTTGGAAGATGGTGGAAAAACTAATCAACAAGGTGCTCGTATTATTATGGTTGGTCAAAAACCACTTTCATAATAGTTTCTTTTTCTTTTTTTTTTTCTTTTTTTTTTTTTTTTTTTTTAAAAAAAAAATAATTAAAAATAAAATAACAAATTATAATAAACTAAAAATGAACAAGATAAATTAAGAAAATTCTAAATTTTTTTCAATATTTTTGTGGTTAAAAGAAAATTAAATTTCTATTTTTTTTTTATTTTGATTTATTTATTTTATCAAAGAAACTCCTAGTCTAATTGTGGCATAGTACTGAAAAAAAAAAAAAAAAAAAACATTTTTTATTATTATTATTATTAATATTATCAATATTATTATTGTTATTATTATCATCATTATTATTATTATATATTTGATTGATTTCTTAATAAGTTGTAATATATTTCATTTGGTGAAAAAGGATTAAATGAACTTTGGGATATGATGACATTTTATCCAAAGCCAAAATTAGGAATTTTCATGGCCAGACATTGCTACTTACAATATCACTCTCTTCAAATTCCATTCTTAATTCCCTGTATTCATCGTCATCACTCTCTTCACCATAATGATGATCATCTTCATCTTCATTTTCATCTTCATCTTGATTAAATTGAAAGCTATTTTCACTTTCGTCAATTTCGGCTTGAAATTCAGCTCCTTCTTCATCACTTTCATCATCTTCATTTATATTTTCATTATCCAAATCTTCTAAATCACTACTATTAAAAGCAGTATTTTCATTATTGTTGTTGTCGTTGTTGTTGTTATTATTATTATTAATATTAATATTATTATTAATATTATTATTAATATTATTATTATTATTATTATTATTATTATTATTATTATTATTATTATTATTATTATTATTATTATTATTATTATTATTATTATTATTATTATTGGTTGTATCTTCATCATCAGAGTCTAATGTTATTGGATCATTTAGAGAATTACCTTGATTAATATATCTTCTTTGTTGTAAAGGTGGTGGTGCTGCTGTTGGTTGTTGTGGTGGTTGTTGATAAAAAAAGCTTGGGAGCATAGGAGGATGGTGGTGATGATGGTGATGGTGATGGTGGTGAAAATGTGGATTATGTGGATTATGTGGTCAAGTGGATTATGTCGATTAAGTGGATTAAGTATGTTATGTGGATTATGTGGGTAAGTGGATTATGTTGATTAAGTTGATTATGTTGATTATGTTGATTATGTTGATTATGTTGATTATGTTGATTATGTTGATTATGTTGATTATGTTGATTGTGCTGATTATGTTGATTGTGCTGATTATGTTGATTGTGCTGATTATGTTGATTATGATGGTTATGATGGTTATGATGGTTATGGTGTTGATTATGGTGGTTATGTTGATGATGATGATGATGATGATGATTATGTTGTTGTATAATGGTTGATTAAAATGATATAGGATATGATGTAGTAAAAAGTCTCTAAAATGAACATGAGGACCATTACCTGAAGAAAAGACCAAGCTAAGATCCTCTTCATCTTGAATAACAAGTGGATTATTTTGATGACCATCACGATGTGGGAATTGCTCACGATAATGGTTTCTAATGGCTCTGATAAAGTCTGGTGGAATTTGACGATTCATATCATTCAATTGTAAATAGAGTCTATTTTGAGTTAGAATGAAACGATTTATTGGTCTATCATCTCGTTTATCAACTTTTTTTACTTTGGTGGTTTGTCTCGATTTCATTTCACCTCCAAACTTTATAATTTGTTTAAATGGTTCCCTACAGAGTGGACAAATAGTAGCGGTTTCCCCCCATTTCTCAATACAAGAGAAACAAAATATATGAGGACATTCTAATTTACCACAAATTGTATCTTTTGTTAAATCTTCTAAACAAATACCACAAGTTATATCATTGATATTAAACTCTGGTTCAGGTAAAGATTTCTCCTTCTTTTTTTCTAATTTTTTACTAGCTCTTGATCTTGTTTTTAATTTCATTTCTTTCTCATTATCTTCTTTTTCTTCTTTTTCTTCTTTTTCTTCTTCATCCTCTTCATCTTCTTCATTATTTTCCTCATTTTCTTTATTTTTATTATTATTATAATTATTATTATTGTTATTATTATAATTATTATTATAATTATAATTATTAATATAATTACTATTATTATTATCATCATCATCATCATCATCATAATGAATATTATGATTACTATTATTATTATTATTATTTAAATTATTGTTATTTAAATTATTGTTATTTAAATTATTGTTACTATTTAAATTATTATGACTATTATCATTATGACTATTATTATTTAGACTAGTATTATTATTACTATTATTAATATTATTATTATGATGATAATAATTATTATAACTATTATTATTATTATTATTATTATTGTGATGACGATGATGACTATTATTATTATTATTAATAATGTTATTTAAATTATTATTACTATTGAAATTATTGTTATTGTTATTGTTATTGTTATTGTTATTATTATTATTATTATTATTATAATTATAATTAAGATAATTACCATAACTATAGTTGTTATCATTATTATTGTTATTATTGTTATTATTATTATTATTTTTATTATTATTATTATTATTGTTATTATTATTATTATTATTATTATTATTATTATTAATACCAATACTATTATTATTGTTGTTGTTATTATTATTGTTATTATTATTATTATTGTTATTATTAAAATTATGATTAAAATTATTATTAAAATTATTATTATTAAAATTATTATTAAAATTATTAAAATTATCATTGAAATTATTAAAATTATTATTATTATTATAATTATTATTATAACTATTGTTATTATTATTATTATTGTTATTAAATAAATCCCTACTTCTACTCCTTGTCATTGCTGTATTAAAAGTTG
This sequence comes from Dictyostelium discoideum AX4, assembly GCF_000004695.1. Lineage (NCBI taxonomy): Eukaryota > Evosea > Eumycetozoa > Dictyosteliales > Dictyosteliaceae > Dictyostelium > Dictyostelium discoideum. The sequence goes on along the minus strand of NC_007089.4, from coordinate 369,622 downwards.
GTATTGGTGAATTATTTGAAGTGTTAGTTGCAGTAGTTGTAGTGGTAGTGGTGGGTGTATTTTGTGGAAACATTGAAGGGAAAATTGGGAACGCAGGTAAACCAAATCTCTCGATTCTTGGTGGCAAGGCATTATTCATTGAACGAGATCTTATTGGTGTTGAAGTTTTATTATTTACATTGTTGTTGTTGTTGTTGTTGTTATTATTAGTGTTATTATTATTTACAAGTCTATTTATATTTACATTTTCATTTACATTTTGATTAATATTTTGGTTTTCACTTTCAATTTCACTTTCATGTTGGTTTTCATCATTTTCATCATCACCATTTCCGGCATCATTCCCATCATCATTTTCATCATTTTCATTATTTTCATTTTCATTTTCATTTTCACTTTCATTTTCATTTTCATTTTCATATTTACTATCGCAATTGGGATTACTTTCATTTTTTGTTTTTGTGAGGAGTGTAGCTCTTGATCTTGTTATTATTGGTTCAATAGGTGGAATTGTTGAGTTATTTGGTTGTTCCTCAAGTGTTCTTTTGACTTGAGTTAGTGAATCCGTATTCCCATCTCGACTACATGGTCTTCTTTTTGATAATATATTTGTTACCATTTTTATTTATATAAATATATTTATAAATATTAAAAAAAAAATAAAATAAAATAAATTAAAATTTTTAATTTAAAAAAAAAAAAAAAAAAAAAAAAAAAAAAAAAAAAATGAAAAAAAAAAAAGGCCAAAGCTTCTTTTTAATTTGGGAAAAAAAAAAAATTGTTTATTTTAATTATTTATTTATTTTTTTTTTTTTTTTTCTTTATTATTAAATTCTTTTTATAAAATATTAATATTATTATACACAATTTTTTTTTTTTTTTTTCTATTTATTATTTTTACACATAAATTAAAGATTCCAACTACATGTAAATTAATTATCTGATCTTTTTTTTGATTAATTAATTAAAGAAACAATAATAATAATAATAATAATAATAATAATAATAATAATAATAATAATAATAATAATAAAATTATAAAAAAAATAAAAACAAAATAAATTATAAAAAAAAATATTAAAAAAAAAAAAATAAAAAAAAAATACAAAATAAAAAAATAAAAAAAAAATACAAAATAAAAAAAAAAAATAAAAAAAAAAAAAATAAATTGAAAAAATAAAAATTTAAAAAAATAAATCCCAAAAATAGAATGAATGGAATATTCTTGTTGTTGCGACTTTGGAGGAATAATCTTTATAAATGATATATTATTATATATATAAAATTAAAAAAAAAAAAATTAAAAAAATAGTTTGGATAAATTATTATTTTCTCATATTTTAATTATTTTCTTTTATTTTGTTTTATTTTTTTTTTTTTTATTTTTAGATTTAAAAAAAAAATATATATAAAAAAAAAAAAAATAAGAATCGATTTTATTTAAATAATTATACTATTATATTTGTAATTTTATGTATATTTTTTGATTTTTTTTTTTTTGATTTTTTTTTTTAATTATTAATTATTAATTTGATTTACAGGTAAATGTAAAGAACCTCTATTTGTACCACGAACTACATCAACAAGACCAGGTTCTTTATTTTGACTAAATTCTTTGAGAGCATTAATTACAACCAATTTTTTATGAGTTTGTCTTACTATTTGCCAACCTCTACCAACTTGGGTTGGTTTATTTAAATTTACAAGATTTGATGAGGATGATGGGATTGGAGTATTGATATTATCATTTGCACTGGCACCAACAGAGGTCTTTCTTGTGACCAATGGTGAGCCTTCATCATTGATTGGTGGAGTTGATTCACCAGAGGTTGGATAATCCTTTGAGATTGGTTTAGCACCACCACTACCTAATAAATTGGAAGAGGAAGGATTTGGAGATGGAGAAGTGTAAACAGCTTCAGAGTGAACTGGTATTTCATTCTTTACAACTGGTTCACGAATTGGAATCTTTCTTAATAATAAACCAACTGGTAAAGAGATGGCACCAACTACAACACAACAAATCCATTCAACAATGTAGAGAGAATCGGTTGAAGTTGCAGAACCACCAAATGTAACGAAAATGATTTGAACACCCAAAGTGAAGATCATGACAGCAATGAAAATTGGGTTATTGAAAAAGTTTTTAAATGGATTTGTTCTACTACCGAGTACACGAGCATTGATTTCATTAAAGAGTTGAAGGAAAACGAAACAATTGAAAACCAAAGTATAATGATGTAAACCATTCTTTATGATTGGACCATGAGCTTGTGGGACGAAATGTTGGAAAATGTTATGACCTTGATAGAGAATTGTGAAAAGAATAGCCAATTGAAGTGCAGCTTGACCAATGATATTCTTCCACATTGAACGAGTGATCAATGGTGCATTCTTACCATTTGGTGGACGTTCTAATAATTCTGGTGTTGGTGGTTCGGTTGCAAGTGCTAAAGCGGCTAAAGTATCCATAATAAGATTGACCCAAAGTAATTGTACAGCTGTTAATGGTGAACCTTGACGTGGCTCCTCCTCGGTAACTTTATCAGCACTACCACTGGAGGAGGAATTATCTTTATCTTCAACAACATCGCTTGTTAATGTACCAATGAATGCAACAGTGACAGCTACTACATTTACTGTCAATTGGAATTGAAGGAATTTACAAATTGCGTCATAAATATTACGACCCCATAAGACGGCACGAACAATTGAAGCGAAATTATCATCCAAAAGTACGACATCGGAAGCGGCAATGGCAACCTCAGTACCAGAGATACCCATAGAGAAACCAACATTTGCCAATTTAAGGGCAGGACCATCGTTTGTACCATCACCAGTAACAGCGACAACCTCACCTAAATCCTTTAAACGACCAACCAACAATTGTTTATCGGTTGGTGATGAACGAGCTAAAACTTGAAGTTTTGGAAGAATTGCATCCATTTCCGATTGAGAAAGTTCACGGAATTTTGGACCCTCCATACAAAGACCACCCTCTGTAAGAATACCACAATTACGTGCAATGTTTTGAGCGGTCACTAAATTATCACCAGTTACCATACGAACTACGATACCAGCACGTTTACAAATTTCCACAGCCTCTGGTACCTCTGGACGTAATGGATCCTTAATACCAACGATACCAATGAAAACCAAGTTATTCTCTGGTGGCTCTTTGAAATCACATTCACCATATTGGAAGTCTCTATAGGCTAAACCAATGGTACGAAGTGCATCACTAGCGAAATTATTAATTTGTTCTTCAAAGTATGCTTTTGCCTCAGAGATTGGACGAATGTTACCAGCTTCATCAAGGTAACTACCACATTGGCCAAGGATGATTTCAGAGGCACCCTTTGTGAATAAACGAAGATTTTGATCATGTTTGACCAATACACTCATTCTTTTTCTTGCGGATGAGAATGGATAAAGTTCGACTACTTCTAAACGTTTTCTAACTTCATTATAATCGCAACCAAATAATTTACCAAAATTTAATAATGCACATTCAGTCTTTGAACCAATGAATTCCAATTTACCCTTACTAGAAACACCTTCGTAGGCATTTGAATTAATGGCCATACCGTCGGTGAGGATGGATTGAACATGTTTTGGAATCTTTTGAGCAATGCCGTCGAGGGTTGGGAAAACACCACAAATGGTACCAGTGACAACAGACATAACATTTTGAGTGAGTGTACCAGTTTTATCGGAGCAAATAGTTGTTGCAGAACCCATAGTTTCGCAGGATGCTAAATTACGTACTAAATTATTCTCCTTAAACATCTTCATCATACCATATGCCAAAGCCATAGTTACAGCCAATGGTAGACCCTCTGGGACAGCAACCACAACGATAGTGATAGCACTAATCACCAATTGTACAATTGGTTGAGCATCTTCACGAGTGATTTCAATGTCATGTACTTTACGTTGAATGAAATATTTTGGAATTGCAATGAGCAACATGAGAATGGCAGCACCCATACCGAAATAACCAATACGACTTGCCAACACGGATAATTTCATTTGGAGTGGTGTGTCTTCAGAGGCCACTCTGAGACCCATCATAGTTTTACCATTGAATGAATTTACACCAACGGCTGTGACTAACATCGTACCAAAACCTTCGATTACCATTGAACCAGAGATTAAGAATGGGTCCATATTGTCTTGTGGTTGACCCTTCTTGATTGGGTCACTCTCACCTGTGATTGATGATTCATCACATTTCAATGCATGTCCTTCAATGAAAACACCATCGGCACAAATGATATCACCAGTGTCCAATGAGATAATATCACCAACCTTGACATCGAATATTGATATTTGACATTGTTCACCACCACGAATACCTTTAACTTCCTTATCGTTACTCTTGTCATTTAATTCTCTAAATCTAGCTTGATTCTTGAAATCATTCAATGATGTAATACCAACTACCAATATAACTGCTACTAAAATTGCAACACCATCAATCCATCCTGTCTCTGGATGATCTGATGTATAATCAATTGAACCCAATACAATTGACACTACTGCTGCCACTATTAAAAGTATTAAAATATGATCTGATAATGCATCTAAAACAATTGACCATAATGGTTGATGGGGTGGATCTGGTAAAATATTTTTTGAATATCTAAAATTAAAATTAAAAATAATAAAATAAAAAAAATGTTAACACCCACACACTCACACACTAAAATTTTTTTTTTTTTTTTTTTTTTCCAAATCCATTGTTGATCGTTATATTTTTATTTTTTTTGGAAAAAACTTACTTTAAAACTCTATTTTCTTCTGTTGATGATTTTTCTAATGGTAAACCAGTTTTTATATTTGATTTTAATTTTGTTGATAAACCGCTAAGTCCACCTAACTCAGCGTATGTATCGAAACCTTTTGGTACATCTACTAATTTTCCTAAGGTTTCAACTGAAACTGGAAATTCTTCTTCCATTGAATCTAACATTATAGACTCCATTTCATGTGAACCTGTCATTTTATATATTTATATATGTGATGTGTGTGTGTTTTTTTTTTTTTTTTTATGTGTATATATAATTATTGATGATGACGAATAATTTATATGTATAATATAAAAAAATAAAAAATAAAAAATTTTAAAAAAAAAACAAATGTGTTTTTTTTTTTTTTTTTTTTTTTTTTTTGTTGTTTTGTTTTTTTTTATGTGTGGTTTATATGTCTTTTTTTAATTGAATAAATAATTATATATATACACCTGTAGTGGTTAAAAAATTATAATAATAAAAAAAAAAAATTGAAATTTTTATAAAAAAAATAAAAATAAAAAATAAATAAAAATAAATATAATAATAATAATAATAATAATAATAATAATAATAATAATAATAATAATAATAATAATAATAATAACAATAATAATAATAATAATAATAATTTGGTTAGTCTCTAACGTTTTGTATTTATTTTTATTTTTTTTTTTTTTTTACATAGATATAAATATCTATATAAAAAAATTTATATCAAAATTGAAGAGTAACAATAAAACAAGATGTGGGGTAAAAAGTGAGTGTAAGGGTTTTATTTCATGTTTTAATTTATTTTTATTTTTATTTATTTATTATTTATTTTTTTTTATTTTTTTATTTTTTTATTTATTTTTATAGTAATTTAATTGGGCACTTGAATTTATAAGAGGATAAAAAAAAAAAAAAAAAAAAATGAAAAAAAATGATAATATTTTTTTAAATATTAAATGATAAAATACCCTTTTAATTGAACACAAAAGGCCACAAAAATGATAAATTAATTTATTTCTTTTACCAAAAATTCTATTTTTATCAAAAAAGACCACAAAAATAAATTTTTTTTTTTTTTTTTTTTTTAGAGTTTTCGACTTTATTTTTTTTTATTTTTTTTTTTTTTGTTTTTTTTTTTTATTTTTATTTTTTTATCCAATTTTTAAGATATAAAACTTTGGATTGTAAATGTTATCGAATTGAGGAAAAAAACAAAAAAATAAAAATGAAATAAAATAAAAAAATAATAAAAAAAAAGTAAACATGATCATTCGACCTTATAACTAAAAACACAAAAACTCGGATTTTTCGATTTTTTTTTTTTTTTTTTTTTAGGTATGAAAGTCTATTATTAAAACAAAAATAAAAACAAAAAAAAAAGGGATATAGTGGTTTAATGGGAATAAAATTCAAAAAATTAAGATTAGTACAAATTTTTACATACAGTTTTTTTCTTTTTTTTTTTTTTTCTTCTGTGTTTGTGTTTGTGCTTGTGCTTGTGTAGTTTTATAAAAAAAAATTTATTACAATTAAAAAAATATAAAAAAAAAAAAAAAAAAAAAAAAAAAAGATAATTTGGTGAAAAAAAAAAAAAAAAATAAAATAAAATTAAAAAAAAGGCTGTGTCAAAACACAAAAAATTGCCAACAATCAACTGAAAATAAAAAATTGCTAACATTTTTTTTTTTTTTTATTTTTTAATTTATTTTATTTTTTTTTTTTCATTTAAAAAAAAAAAAAAAATGGTTTTTTTTTTTTTAACGGGTTTCAAATTACCAAACAAAGTCCTGTTTCAATATTTTTTATTTTTATTTTTATTTTTTTTATTCAAAATAAATTAAATAATCAATTTTTAAAATAACAAAGCCTCCAACCACCTCTTTTTTCAACTATATCTTTTGGTTGACACACACAAAATTGGGGAACTATGGTGTATTTTTAATTTTTTTTAATTTTTTTTTTTTTTTTTATTGTTTTTTTTATTATTTTTTTTTTTTTTTTTATTACGATCGGTACTTACACAAAAGTGTTTTATTTTTGGAGAGTTCTCACTTTTAAAAATATCTTTTTTTTTTTTTTTTTTTTTATTATTTTTTTTTTTGTTTTTTTTTTTTTTCCGGAGTGGATTTTAAAAAGATCGCCAATTCTATTTTTTTTTTTTTTTTTAGGGATATTTTTTATTTTTTAATTTATTTTTTTGTGGTTAGTTTTGGGATTAACAACACTGTGTCGTGTTAGTTTATCATTTACACAAATTAATGAAGTGTGCATTTAATTTCTTTACAAAATTGTGCATCGGGATTTTTTTTTTTTTTTTTGCAACCAAAGATTTTTTTTATTTATTTTCACATTTTCGTCTTTTATTTTTTTTTTTTATCTTTTTTTTTTTTTTTTATCTTTTTTTTTTTTTTTAAAATTGTTTGGAAATTTTTTTTTTTTTTTTCTTTTTTTTTTTTTTGTAAATTATCAATAATGCATATGGTAATAAAAAAGACCTATTTGGAAATATTACATTTCAATACCAATTAAATTTAAATTTCATTTTTACAGGAACATTTAAATTTTCTTAAAAATAAAATTTTTAATTTAATTTTAATGACCATTTACCGGTCATTAAAATTAAATTAAAAATTTCATTTTTAAGGTAATGTAATTTAAATTATATTATAATTTTATTATTAATTATATTTTTAATTATATTATTAATTATAATATCACTTAAATACCATTTAAATACCATTTAAATGACATTTAGTTTTAAGTGATATTTAATTTGGTATTTAAATGATATTGATTTTTTTTTTTTTTATATCCATAAAAATTAATTAATTAATTTTTATTTTTTTTTTTATATTTTACACAAGTTTAATTATAATAACAAAAAAAATAATTACCTAATTTTGAGGTTTATGGTTTTTTTTTTTTTTTTATTTATAAATTAACCTTTTTTCTTTAACTTGAGAAAAATTATTTATATTTATTAAAAAAAAAAAAACAGATATTAATATTGTTTTAATTTTTTATAAAAACCATCAAAAAAATAAAATGATTTTTCGATTTTTTTTTTTTTCAAGGAATAGTTAAAAAAAATTGAATTTTTTGAGAAGGAAAAAAACCCTCGGACCTATTTTGAGTGAGAATTGTTTTTGGATGGTTATTGTGAAAAAAAAAAAAAAAAAAAAAAAAAAAAAAAATACTCACTGGGATTAACCAAAAAATAAAAAATAAAAAATAAAATAACAGAAAACGTGTAATTAAAATAAAACAAATAAAAATTAAAATAAAATAATACAGAAACTGTGCAATTAAAATTAAAATTAAAATAAAAATAAAAAAAAAAAATAATAAGAGAAGAAAATTAAAATGAAAATAATAATTTCATTATTATTTATTTTGTTAAGTTTTATTAAAATTTCTACATGTATTGATTGTAAAGATTTTTATTCACCAGAAGGGAATCCATGTCCATGTTTATCAAATCCATGTGGTTTCGTTGTTTCATGTTATGCATTCTCTGATGGAAGTTATTTATGTGGATGTAATCTTGTAACTGAAGTGTTTGATGATGGAACAAAAACTTGTGTTGATAGAGATGAATGTGCTGATGGATCATCAGGTTGTTCTAATGGGTGCTCAAATCGTGTTGGTGGATTTGATTGTACTTGTCCAACTGGATATAGATTAAATAGTGATCTAAAATCCTGTTCTGATATAGATGAATGCGCTGAAGGAAGTTCAGGTTGTTCTAATGGATGCAGTAACAGTGGTGGTAGTTTTACTTGTACTTGTCCTGCTGGATATAGATTGGGTTCAAATGGTAAGACATGTGAAGTTAATGATCCATGTGCATCTAGTAATTGTGAAGGTACTTGTGTTGCTTCAGGAAATTCTTTTACTTGTAGCTGTGGTTCTGGATATACTTTATCATCAAATGGATATTCTTGTAATGATATTGATGAATGTGCAAAGGGAACAGATAGCTGCGCACAAGGATGTACAAATAATGATGGTGGTTATTCTTGCTCTTGTAGTGCAGGTTATACTTTAGCTAGTAATGGATATTCTTGTAATGATATTGATGAATGTGCAAAGGGAACATATAGCTGCGCACAAGGATGTACAAATAATGATGGTGGTTATTCTTGCTCTTGTAGTGCAGGTTATACTTTAGCTAGTAATGGATATTCTTGCAATGATATTGATGAATGTGCTAAAGGAACAAGTGGTTGTGCTCAATCATGTAGTAATACTGATGGTGGTTATTCTTGCTCTTGTAGTGCAGGTTATACTTTGGCTGGTGATGGTAAAACCTGTACAGATATTGATGAATGTGCAAAAGGAACACATGGTTGTGCTCAGGGATGTTCAAATACTATTGGTGGATACTCTTGCTATTGTGGCACAGGTTTTGAGTTGGGTAGTGATGGTAAAAGTTGCACAAGTATTAATGACTGTGATAAGGGAGCAAGTGGTTGCTCACAAGGATGTTTAAGTAATAATGGTGGTTATACTTGCTATTGTAATTCAGGCTACTCTTTGGGTAGTGATGAAAAAACCTGTAATGATATTGATGAATGTTCAAGTGGAAGTTCAGGTTGTACTCAACTATGCTCCAATAGTCCAGGTACTTACTCTTGCTCTTGTAAATCTGGTTATAGTTTGGGTGTAGATAGTAAAACGTGTAATGATATTGATGAATGTCAAACAAATGTTGATGGGTGTGAAAAGAATTGTAATAATATAGCTGGAAGTTTCTATTGTTCTTGTGATTCAAACTATTTCTTAAATAGTGATAATAAAACATGTAATTTAATTAGTAGTTGCTTAACCGGTAATGGTGGTTGTCAACATAATTGTTCAGATGTTGGAGGATCAATCACTTGTTCATGTGGAAATGGTTACTCATTGGATGCTGATAACAAATCTTGTAGTGATGTTGATGAATGTGCTAATAATCCATGCTCAGCAAATTTTATATGTGAAAATAAACCTGGTTCCTTTGCTTGTGTTGCTAATGTACAACCAAAACATTATATTTCATCTGTAATTCCATCAACTACACTTTGGGAGGTGTTGCAAGCTTTTATGGAGTATTTGGTGATTCACATCAAGATATAACTTTAACAATTGGTGTAAATGATTGTCCTATAATTTATAATACATCTAATTTAATTAATTGTACAGCACCAGCAGGTTCTGGTAAACATTCAGTTAATCTTACTCAAAATGGTGTTGTATTCATTGGTAATAATATTTATCAATATGAATCAATTATTAAGGCTTGTCCAAAAGATTGTTCAAATGAAAATCAAGGAACATGTAACACAGTAAATGGAGAATGTAAATGTAAACAAGGATTTGATGGATTTGATTGTAGTATTAAATTACATGATAATTCAACAATAACTGTACCAGAGAATGAAGTCACAGTCGGTAATGGTGAATCAAATATCTCAAACCAAGATACCAATTTTAAAATTTATTTTAAATCATTAAAAGAAATTAGTTTCAATGGTGAAACCATTCAAACATTTAATTTATCAGATAATTGGAAATTGGTAACCTCAAATGTTGTAAACAATCAAGATACAAATAATAATTATTTGTTTACTCAAACCCTAAAAAATACAACATGTACAGTAACAGTTACAATTGAAGAAGTTAAACAAGATTCAGAATTCTCATTTGCAGGTACAACTTTTACAGTTTCAAAAGGTTTGGTTAAATTTACAATTTCAATTGCAAATTATCAATATTCTTCATTTTTAAATACTCTTCAATTGGAAATGATTTCAATGGCTGGTAAAGTAGAAGATTCAAATTATAATAATGATTGTAATAATAAAGATACAGAAATTGAAACCAATTCAGCTGATCAATCAACAACTTCATTTAATGTTATTAAAATCTCTAAAAATAATAAAATCTTAGGTGCAAGATTTATCAACAGAGTTATATCTGATGGAAAACCAACATTTTTATCAACAACTATTAAAAATGAAACTGATTCAATTATTGTAGTTTTAAATTTACCACATTGTACAAAAGAATGTCTTATTGATCCAGGTATGTTTTTTTTATTAAAATTTTTTTTTTATAAAATCAAATTATTAATATTAATTCTTTAAAAATTATTTATAGATTTTTCATTACTTGTTGATCCTCAATTTAAACCTGAATGCGAATCAAAATCTCGTAAATGGGTAGTACCAGTTGCTGTAGTTGTATCTGTTGTTGGTTTTTCAGGTTTGGCAGTTGCTGGTTTTATTTTATATAAAAAACAAAGTATTGCCATTAAGGTACAAATCCATAAATTAAAAAGATTTAACCAAGATTAAATGTAATATTATTTAACAAAAAAAAAAAAAAAAATTAAAATAAAATTAAATCCCCACTTTTGAACCCTTTTAAAAAGTTAACTTTACTGTATATATATATTTTAATAATTGGAAAATTTATTATTAACAAAATATAAATGTTAATAATAAAAGTTTATTAAAAATAAAAAAATAATAATTTTTATTTAAATGCCAATTCTATCTATCCATTTTTTAATGGAATTAATTATTTTATTTTATCTTTTTTTTTTTTTTTTTTTTTATTTATATTTTACTTTTATTTATACACTCCCAATCAAATACAATTATTAATTTATTTAAAACTGTTTGATTCTTCTTCGATTCTAATTTCTTCCATATTACTCATTACCATGAGTTGAACCTCAATCTCTTCAAAGCAAGTTTTACAAACTCTAACTTTTTTACCTTGAAGATATTGAGATAAATCTTGAACTGGACAACAATCATTACAAAATATTTTACCACATTTTCTACAATGATGCTTTAGAAAAAAAAAAAAAAAAAAAAAAAAAAAAAAAAAAAAAAATTAGTATTAGATACTAATTTTTTAAATAGGTTTTAAAATAAAATAAAAAAACATACTCTTCTTCTTGTCATTGTAAAACTTGAAGTACATAACATACAAGCTTTTGTCATTTGATCTTTTAACCAAATTGACTTCGTATTTAAATCTCCACTACTGGTACTATTACTATTTGTTATACTATTATTATTATTATTGCTACTACTATTGTTATTATTATTATTATTATTATTATTATTATTGTTACTGTTTGAATGATTAATTGGACCAACACTACCATGACCATTTGAAATACCATTATAAGAAACATTTAAACTACTACCGCCTCCATTACTATTGGTTGCATTATCTGTATTAATATTTAAATTATCAATAATACCACCACCAATACTATTTGTACTATTATAATTTATAGCACCACCACCATTTTCAAAACCAATTGGAATTGATTTCTCTAAACTATTGAATAGTTCAGTTGGAGACATTGAACCACGTCTTTCATAAATAGTTTGACGTTGTGATAAACATTCAGGATTTTGTTGAACCATTTTATCAATGACTTCATTTAAAAGTTTCATCCAAGAATGTTTCTCTTCACTTGATGGAGCACTAAGGAAATAAGTTTTCTTTGTTGAAATGATTTGAAAGAGATTATTGAATCTTTGAGTATCGGGTATATCTTTAACCCAACAGGTCAATAGAGGAAAAGAAGCTTTGAAACGATAGGTATTCTTTCTCTCCTTTTTACAATAAATCAATAAATCATTAAACAGAAAGAAATGACGAGTATTTACAACACGATCCGAGATCTTCTTCAAGTCACCCTCCTTTAGGAACACACGAGTTGGCGTGACAATATCCTCTTCCAAGCCATTCAAACTATTTTGAATATCCAATACCTTGTGAGCGATTTGGTACTGTGCTAGCTTCTCATCGATTTCCATAGCGGACAAGGAGATCTCCTGATTGCCCAACACCAAATCCTGGTAATCCTCATGAGTGGTTGGAGTGTACTTTATAATGGACTCCAATAGCAAACGATAACGAGGTATACGTTGGATTGGCATAATTAAATAACTGGATAAATTCAAACCTTTTGAAGCTGGTTTCTCCAAACATTTCTGTAGAAAATTTGCAAATGATGGTGAGGATTTCATTAAACTTCTAATGGTTAACATACTGCCATTGTAAGCGTTGGAGTAGATTTTATAAGAGTTTAAGTATGGTTTCATCTTTCTAAAAACGTCACCCAATTTACTCGTCTCTGTCCAATTTTCAATTCGACTTTCAAAATCGACTAAAAACGTTTTATGAATATTAAAAATGGTTTCAATATTTGAAAAGATTTGATTAATCTCTTCCATATTCAATATTTTATCCTTTGATTGTATCTTATTTCTTAATGGCATTAAAAATATTGTTATAATTCTATTTAAATTATTTACATATTTCTTTTCAGTTGATAATAATTCTTGTACTAAATAATTTCTTTGAATTAAATCTGATTTTGGATCTGATTTCTTTTTATTTATTATTGGTGATTCAATTTTTGATTCTGTTGTTGTTGTTGTTGTTGTTGTTTCTGATGATGTACTTGATTTTGTTTGTGATGTAGTATTTGAATTATTATTATTACTATTTGTTGTTGTTGTTGTGGGTTTTGTGGTTGGTTTTGTAGTTGTAGTTGTTGTAGTTGTAGTTGTTGAAGTTGAATTTCTTGGTGAATTTTCATCATCACTTGAATTTGATTTTTCTTCATCATCAACATTAATTGCTTTCTTTAAAAATAATCTTTGAGCTTCATTAGTTGGTGAAAGTGGTGGTTTATGTTGATTAGTTTGAGTTGGTTTTAATTTTGGTACAACCATAACACCAGCATTTGATTGTAGTTCATTTCTTGGTGGTAATGCTGGTCTTTTTGATTTCATAATTGATGATTGTTGTGATGTAATCGTTGGTGAATTAGTTGCAGATGTTGATAATGGTGTTGTTGGTGCTGATGAGTGTGTTGATGGTGTGGTTTGATTTGATGAAAATGTTGAAACGTTTGGTGGTGTATTTTGTCTTGATAATGTTGGTGGTGTGGTATTTGTGTTTGTTGTCTTTTCTACAACTGGTTTCACAGATGCAAAACCATTACCATTTGAAGGTGAAAAACTTGGTAATGAAGATGTTGATGAAGCTAAACTACTACATGTTGAACTATTATTACTACTTCCACAAAAACTACTTGTATCATATGATGATTCAGTTGGTGATAAAATGAATCTACTTTGACTTGGTAGTGTTGGTAATTTTCTACCTGTTGTTGATGACAATGATGATGAAGTTGATGATAAATCTCCAGTTGATGATGATAATAAAGTTGGTGATGTTGAAGAAGTGAATGTTGGTGATTTTTTAATAAATGATGGTTGTGATGTCGTATTTGGTGAATTTGTTGAATTTGGTTGAGCTGCATTTTTAAATCGATTTAATGTAACTGATGGCAATGTTGGTGTTGATGATGACATTACAGCATGGGTATTATTATTATTATTATTATTGGTACTATTTAAAGGTTTCTTATTAAAAAATACAGATCCTTCAACTTTTTCTGTTGTGGTTGTGGTTGGTGTTGGTGTTGTGTTTGGTAAATTTGTTGTTGCTGAACGTATTGGTCTATATGGCATTGATTTTACAGCACTTGGTGTACTGGTTGTAGTTGGTGGTGTACTTGATAAAGGTGGTGAATTATTATTATTATTATTATTTGGTTGGGTACTATTTACATTTTGTTTATCTTTTAACTGTTTTGCTACTGAACTAACAGATAACCTTGATCCACCAGTGGTGGGTGTACTTAATAAATGTGCATCAGAGGTATCGAGTGATGAGAATAATGTTGAATTGGTTGGACTTGTATTGGTTGGTGTCGATATTGGTTCTGATTTTTTTACATCTTTTTCTTTCTCTTTTTCTTTTATTTTATCTTTATCTTTCTCTTTCTCTTTCTCTTTTATTTTATCTTTTTCTTTTTCTTTTTCTTTCCCTTTCTCTTTTTCTTTTTCTTTTTCTTTTTCTTTTTCTTTTTCTTTTAGAGATGATGTTTCTTTTTTAAAGAATGTTGATTTTAACCCTTTGCTAATTGAATTACTCATTTTTTGTTTTGTTTGATTTTATTTGATTTTATTTGTATCTATAAGTGTGTGTGGGTGGTTTTTTGTTTTTTGAATTTTTGAATTTTTTTTATTATTTTTTTATTTTTTTATTATTTTTTTTTTTTGGGGAGTGGGAGTTGTGTAGTTGAGATTGTGTGTGGGAGTTGATGATTTTTTTCAAAAAAAATTTTTTTTTTTATAAGATTAAATCTAATTGGTTGTTGAGTTGGTTGGATTTTTGATTGATATGTCTATTGGACAAAAATAAATATTCAACAAAAAAAATAAAATAAAAATATAAAAGGGGATAATTTGAATACAACAATAATAAATAAATAAATAAATATATAAATAAATAAATAAATAAATAAATAAATAAATAATAAATATAAATATTAAATATATAAATATAAATAGAAAAAAAAATACAAAGAAGAAAAAAAAAAAAAAAAAAAAAAAAAAAAAAAAAAAACTTTAAAATGATTAATTTAATTTTTTTATTTTTTTATTTTTTAATTTTTTTAATTTTTTTTTTTTTTTTTTTTAGAAAAAAAAAGTGAATAAAAAAAATAAAAAAATAAAAAAAAATAAAAAAAAAAAAAAAAATGAAAAAAAAAAAATCAAAAAAAAAAAAAAAAAAGATTTTTTCAAATAAAAAAAAAAAAATATTAAAATAAATGATTTGGGATCGATACTTTTTTTTTAGTTTTTTTTTTTTTTTTTTTTTTTTTTTTTTAACAAGTTATATTTTAATATTTTTTATTTTATGTTTATTTTTTTTATGTTTATTTTTTTATGTTTATTTTTTTATGTTAATTTTTTGGCTTAGTTAAAGTCATATCAGTTCAATTTTATTTTTTTTCATAACTGTCAGGTTTCGGAATTTTCCATGTAAAATTTTTTTTTTTTTTTTCAAAAAAAATATCTAAAATCCAAAATATCAATAGATATTAAATTAATTAATTACATTTTTTTTGAAAAAAAAAAAACCATTTTTAAATTCCAAAACAAAAAAAACAAAAAAAATAGTTAAAATTTCAAATTTTTTTTTTTTTTTTTTTTTTTTTTTTTTTTTTTTATTACATTTTTTATATTTATTTATTTCTAAATAAATACATTATAATCTTTTTGAGTTGTATCTATAAATATATGAGGATGATTTTCTTTTAAACTTGTTGGATTAATATTTAAACAATTTCTAACATGAATTTTAATCAATTCAAATGAACTTGAAGCAATAATATCTACACCATTTGTTGTCATTAATGAACCACCAATTGATAACTTTCTCAAATTATTAAATCTTAGGATATGATGAGCAGAAACATCAGAGATCTTTCTACAACCTACCATTGACAAAACTTCGACTGCACTAAAGATTGGACCATCACTTAGCGATTTAATACCATCATCGGTGATATTGATAATTCCATCAAATTTCAATTTCTTTATATTTGTCAAAGAGTTTGCAATTCTTTCGAGGGCATTATCATTTAAACTCTTACAATAGGAGATATTTAAACTGGTTAGGTATTGACAACTATGAGATATGGAGTGAATGGCATTGAATTCAATGTTTACATAACTCCAATTTAAAATGGTTAAACGTTGCATTAGATGAAGATCGCCATCGTCAGAGATTAATGAAGCATCCTTGAAGCCATAGCATCTCTTGAGTTTAAAAGTTGTCAATTTCGAACAACCCTTTGCAATTGCGCCCAAACCCTGAGAGATCTTATGACACTCACTAATGTCCAAATAAACCAAATCCAAAGAATGAGTACCAATTGATTTCAAAGAGGTGACATGATTAAGACCAATCATTTTCAAAGTACGAAGTTTGACACAACTAACGGCGATTTGATTGATAGAGGCATCGGTTAGATTTCCACAAAAATTGATATTCAAATCCAATAGGTTAAGTTGTATGTTTACACATGCTAATCATACCGGAATCGGTTATTGTAGTATTTGAAGACAATGTTAAGAAATGCATATTGGTACAATACTTTCCAATCAAACGTAAAGTATTATCATTGGCAGCACCAGGACATTCAGCCAATGATAGTAAACGTATATCGTGAATCGTTCTAACCAACTTTTCAATTGATAACCAACCAACCGCTAAACATCCATCCAAATGTAATTCTTTCAAAGATAAACAACCACTTGAGATTGCCAACACTGATTGATCTGTAATGGTTGTATAAGAGAGTTCCAAAGTTGATAATCTTGGACAATTTTGAACCAATTGAACCACTGATAAATCTGAAACATTACATCTTTTCAAATAAACATTTACCAATGGTAATTGCATTAGAGCTATATTAATTAATTGATGATCATTAATTGATTTACAATCATTTAAATTTAAATTTTGTAAATTTATAAATGGTTTAACATATACAAATGATTCCAATGATGATGTTGTTGACATTGATACAGTTGTATTAACATTTGATGATGATTGAGATGATGATTGAGATGATGATGATGATGATGATAATGGTGATATTAAACTTGATGTTGAATTATGTTGTGGTAAAGTTGATGATGGTGATGGTGATGGATTACTATTATTTATTCTTGGTGAAATTGGACTACCAGGTGATGATTGTGCTAATGAATTTGAACTAACAAATGGTACATTTAATGTTGCAGAAATACTATGTCTATGATTAACTGAAGTTGTTTTCTCTGAAGAGAATGATGAATTTGAAGAATTTGAAGTTGATAAAAATGAATTTGAAGGTGAACTTGAATTTGATAAACTACCACTACTACCACCACCACCACCTAAAGTACCACCACTAGTTGTAAGACCACCACCAAATTGATTACCACCAATATTTGTACTACTATTAATACTTGTACTGCTACTATTACCACTACTACTACTTGAATGACAATTTTTATCAAATAATGAACAAATTTTATTTTCTTTTTGATCTTGTTGTTGTTGCTGTTGTTGTTGTTGTAAATGTTGTTGTTGTTGTTTTTGTTTATCTTGTTGAAACTCTTTCAACATTGAATTGGGTATAATGGTTGAAATATTTTGACAACCAGCTAAAGATAGTGTTTCTAAATGTGGTAACTTTCTAATGATTAATTTGATGGTATCATTGGTGATCTGAGTACAACCATCCAATACCAACATTCTAACACGATGTGATAGTTCAATTACACCCTCAACAAATTCTATAGAGAGATGATTACAATCTTTTAGAGACATATGAGCGATTCTCGATAGTCTATCCTTTACAAATTCCATAATACAAGGACAACCAATGATTGATTGATAGAATTCAACAAACTGACTTGACGAGGTAAACTTTTTAATATGATCCAACATGAAATCCTTATTATAGGAATCCATATCGATACCACGTTGAAAGAGTCCGCCTGTTTTATTGAATAACTTTATTGATGCCATTTTGGTGTGTTGTCTCTTTGAACATTGAATACCATAGACATGAGAGGTGTAACCATAACGTAGATACATTACACCCATTTCCGCTTTCAATATTTCTAATGGATTATGTTCCAAGAGGTAATTGATTTCATTCTCATCCTTTCTAGTGGAGAGTACATTTTTCAATGGTATATCATTGACGGCTTTAATTTTATCAAACATATTCTCACCATTGATCGTTGGATTACCTATTGCCTCTGGATCCGATTTCATTAAATCCATTGGATTGAGATTTTGAATGATCACCTCTGCAATCTCTCTATAATATTGTGGAGGTATATTTAGGAATGATTGTATCAAACAATCGCAAATGGTACAAACCGCTGCATAGACTGCTGCAGATTGTTTAAAGAATGATGATTGATGAAATAGGTTATCGATGATTTTCGATTTTTGTAAAACCAATGCAAACTTTGATGGATTCAATTTGACACATTCATTCAACTTTTTACTTGCTCTACTAAATACTTTACTCTTTAGCCCATTGGCTTCATTGAGATCCAAGATTTGGTCGGTGGTAGTACCCCAAATACAAAGGAATTCCGAATACTCTAATAATACATTCTCCAATGCAATCTTTGGTTTACCACCATCGGCCAAACATGATCTAACCTTTTCCTCGGCGGCATTATAATAGAGATCCGCCTCTTGTGGCACACATTCTCTTGACATTCTTGCTCTTTCCATCAACATCATTGCCCAATTTGCAGTGACCTCTGCTGAATGCGGTGAAACTGATAATGCGCTACGAAAATGGTCATCTGCCAAGCCAAAGAGACGATCTGTGATTTTATCGGCAGCATCACCATTGATCAATGTCACTGGACAAGGACAGAAAGCACCCTCTATCTTTTCTCTTGATTTCTCCTTCTTTGCTTCATCCCAAAGAACCATACCTTCGGCAAACTCCACCAAATGATGTGCCTTAACTTTGGCTTTCATTCTCTTTACATCGGATTGTACCAATCTAACACCATCATGTTTGGTGATCTCTCTCAATGCTCTACTAGTTAACCCGACACCAGTCAATTGATTGAAACGTTTCATTACATTTGGTATATCTACACTATCTACAAACATCTCCTCTTGAATGGTGAAACTTGCACCCTTTATAAATCTCTTTATGGCATCCTCATCAAAACGTTTGCCTTGAATCTTCTCAAAAGTGATCACACTAGAGTTGGTATCATTCATTTGAAAAGTTCCAAAGAATTTCTTTTCAATTGATTTTCTTAGGGAAC
>NC_007089.4:317600-345100 GCF_000004695.1 Dictyostelium discoideum AX4 | reverse complement strand
ATTTCATTATGACAGACAATGGTACATTCGATGTCGAGACAGCAATTAAAGTTTGTCGTCAAGGTGGTTATTTCGATCGTGCACTCTTTTTAGCATCAAAACATAGTCGTCACGATTGGTATCTTAAAATTCTCTTGGAGGATCTCAATGAATATAGAAAAGCTTTAGATTACATTCAAACACTTGATTGGGAAGAAGCTGATAAAAATCTTAAAAAATATGGTAAACAATTAGTCTCTGAAATTCCTGAAGAAACTACTGGTGTCTTAATGAAATTATGTACAAATTATCAACCAGTTCAAGCTTTTGATTCTTTAACAGCTTTAAATTTAAATGGTTTAACAATTAGTAATCAAACAACAACAACAACAACTGTAACAAATGTAACAAATAATAATAATCAAAATAATAATAGTAATAATAATAATCAAAATAATAATAATAATAATAATAATAATATTGGATTTAAACAAAAATCAGCACCAGAAGAATTTATTCATATTTTTGTATCACAAGCAGATTGGTTAGTTAAATTTTTAGAATATATGGTACAACAAGGTAATAATGAATCATCATTAATTTATAATACATTGTTAGAGTTATATTTGAGAGATGATGTCAATCAAACTGATGATGAGAGAATAAAGAGAAAAGCGAAAGCATATGAATTTTTAACGAATCCAAAATCAAAATTTGATCAAGATCATGCATTGATTTTAGTACAAGTTCATAATTGGAAGGAGGGTGTATTGTATTTATATGAAAAGTTAGAGTTATTCAATGAGATCATCGAGTACCATATGGAGAATAATGATTACGATGGCTTGATCAAAGCTTGCAAGAGATATGGTGTAAAAGATCCAAACCTTTGGGTGAGAGCATTGTCATTCTTTTCAACCAATAAACAGGATTGTCAAGATGAGATCATCGAGGTGTTGACCAACATCGATAAGGAGAATCTCATTCCACCACTCTTGGTAATACAAATCCTATCACAAAATAAGAATACCACTTTGGCCGTCATCAAAGATTATATCTCTAGAAGATTGTCTCAAGAAACTCAACAAATCGATAAGGATTACACTCAAATCAGACAATACGCCGATGAGACTGAAAAGATGAGACATGAAATCAACGAACTTCGTACAAATTCTAAAATTTTCCAACAAACTAAATGTATCGCTTGTCTATTGGCTTTGGATTTACCAAGTGTTCACTTTTTATGTCAACATTCTTTCCATCAAAGATGTCTCGGTGAGAATGAAAGAGAATGTCCTTCTTGTGCTGGTGCTAATAAAAGAATTCAAGAGATTAAAAGATCACAAGCTGATTCCGCCAATCAACATGATCAATTCTTTAAATTATTAAGAAGTTCTCCTGATGGTTTCACTACTGTTTCTGAATATTTTGGTAGAGGTATTTTAAATTAAAAATAAAAATAAAAATAAAATAAAATAATTAATAAAAATAAAATAAAATAAAATAAATTTAAATAAATTAAAATTAAAACAAAATATATATATGTACATATCAAATGTTTTAAAATTATCAAAATCATAATTGGAAGTCAACCCAAAATATTATATTTAATAAAATGGGGTGTAATCAGAAAAAAAAAAAAAAAAAAAAAAAAAAAAAAAAAAAACAAATAATTAAAAAAGTACTTAAAAGGCTCAAAGAATAAAAAAATTATTTTAAATAATAAAAAAGTTGTAAAAAAATAAAAAATAATAAAATAAATAATGTGTTTTAAAATATTATTATTTTTTTTTTTTTTTTTTTTTTTTTTTTATAGAAAAATGGTATTTACATTTTTGTAAATATATTTTTATATAAAGATTTAAAAAAAATGATTAAAATAAAAACCACAATGGTTTTTTTCATACTCTCTAGACAACAACAGTACCAATTAATTATTGAATGGATGATAATTTTAATTCAAAAAATAAAAATTGATATTAATTTATTTTTGTGTTTATATTATAACAATCAATTATAAAACAAAAAATTCCTTTTAATTAACAAATTAAAAATAAAATTAATGGTTTTTTTTTAAAAAAAAAAATTAAAATACCCGATATAGAGTTTTTTTTTTTTTTTTTTTTTTTTTGCTTGAATAAAGTTAAAATTTACTGGATTTAAAGAATTGGATTTTAGAATTTGTTAAAAGATCTAAAAAAAAAAAAAAAAAAAAAAGTTTCTTTTTCAGCATATATTAACTTTTAACACAATTTTAATTTAAATATTGAAGAACGAAAATAAATTAATTTTTTTTTTTTTTTTTTTTTTTGATAGTTGCCATTAAATTTTTAAATTACACAATTTTGGATTTAAAAAAAAATGATTAGGGTCGTATCTCTAATGGATAGAAGAGGTCCAACAAAAATTGAAACAATACCAGCCCAAATTAGATATGAAATAAAAGATATATTAGTTGATTCAAGTGAAATAAAATATGAATGCGATATTTGTAATTCAGAGTTAATTAATGAGAAAAAACCAGAAGCTCTTCAATGCAAAGAAGTAAATAAATAAATACATACATATCTAATAATTAAAATATAATAATTATACTCACTACATTATTTATTTATATAATTTAAAAAAAAATAGGGTCATTTTGCTTGTAAAAGTTGTTGGGAAAAATGTTTAGTTTTAAGAAAAGAGTGTATGATTTGCAGAACTCCAATTCCATCAATTTTAATGTTATCAAGAAGTAGATATTTAGAAAATGAATATTTTAATTGGTTAAATAATAGATTAGTTGTTTGTCCATATTCCAAATTAAATACATTTGGACTCAATATGGGTTTACCATTAATCAATAGTGTTAAAAAATAAGTTGAATATATTTTGTATAATTAAAATTAAGTTGAGAAAAATTTTATTTATTTTTTAAATTTTTTTTTTTAACTTCATGCAAACTATAAAATCCTTCGATTTCTTTTTTTTTTTTTTTTTTTACATCCTCAAAACCATAATATTTACCACCAGATATTTTATTTCTTTTTTTAAAATCCTTAAAACAATAAAACTATAAAATCACCAACGGTTCTTTGATTTCTTTTTTTTTATTTCTTTTTTTCACATCCTACAAACCATATAGTTTAAAACTATATAATCACCAACATTTCTTTTATTTCTATTTTTTTAATTTTTTACACCCTTAAAACCATAATACTCACTACCAGTTACTTTATTTCTTTTTTTAACATCCTCAAAACCATCACACTAAAAACAAGTTCCTTTGATTTCTTTTTTTTTTTTTTTCCTCCTCCGAACTAGAACTTTTTTATTTTTATTTTTATTTTTTTTTTATTTTGGTTGGAAAAAACAAAATGTTTGGTATTTTTAATCATTTGAACAACACAACATCTTCAACAAAAATTACACCAATAACAGTCTCAATTGAATATGAAACAAAAGATATTTTAGTTGATTCAGATGCAGAAAAATATGAATGTAATTATTATTCAGAATATTCTATTGGAAATCATGCAAGTGCTCTTCAATGCAAAGAAGTAAATATACAATTTTTTTATTTAATATAACACATCATTTATTCTAACCAAATATATATTTTAAAAAGGGTCATTTAGTTTGTTCAAATTGTTGGGAAAGTCATTTAAGAACAAAAAAAGATTGTATGATTTGTAAAATGCCAATTTCAGAATTATCAAGAAATAGAATTTTTGAAAATGAATATTCTGATTGACTATCAAATAGATTAGTTGTTTGTCCATATTCCATTGAAAATTTATATAGAATCAACATGTTAGGTTCTCCTGCTATTAATAATGAAAATAATAGCATTGATCAAAAATTACATTAAGATTTGTGTATTCGTGGAGTAATGAAATTCAGTGAATTAGAGAAACATATTCAAAATTGTGAATCTAGAAATATTACAATGTAATTTATGTTTAGTTAAGTTTTTTGGTATGGACTCTGAAAAACATCAAAATGAATGTCCAAAAGTATTTTTAAAATGTGAATTTTGTAATACTGATATCATAAGATCATCATTATCTGATCATCATAAAACTTATTGTAAAAAATTTTTTTTACAATAAGTTTTATGATGATCAGATAATGATGATCTACAATAGAATGTACTTATTGTAAAATGGTGAGTGAAAGAGATACAAAAACAAAACATTTAAATGATGATTGTGAAGAAATAATGATTTTTGTCCAGAATATTTATGTGGCAAAAGTTTTAAGAGAACAAAAAGACAAATCCATTCTTTAGAACATTCAGTAGCCAAATTAATGAATCAAAATGGGTTAACTAATACAAAAGATAATGGTTTTAAAAGAAATAGGACATACAAACAAATGGGTTATTCATGACTATTAAAAGGTTAGTGAATTATTAAAAGCACTTAGATTCAAATGTTTTTAAAAGTGGGCTCTCACAAATTTAATCTTAGGATTTATCCAAATGCAGGGCCAAAAAACATGGAAAGTTTGCTGTATTATTAGTTAGAGAGCCAATATATGGCACACATGATATTTTATTTTTTAAAAATCCACCAAATGATTCAAATTTTAAAAAAATTATTAAATCGAAACCATGCTATATAGGTAAATACTGTTTATTCTCATTTTTATTAATTTATTTAAAGATGAAAAAAAAAAATACTAATTTTGCTTCTATTAGATTTTCATGAATCTAAAAATTTCTTTTGGGGTACTAGTGAATTTACAGATTCAACAAATGTTTTAAAAAATTATTTGAATGAAAGGGGTGAACTAGAATTATATTTCACAATTAATATTAAAGGTGAAGAAACTGTTCCATTATAAAAAATTATCAATTGCTCTATTTTTGGAAATTTTAAATTTCATTGAAAAAAACAATAAAAATATAAAAATAAATAAAATATAAAAATGTAAAATTAAAAAAAAAAAAAATAATTAATATATATTTTTAATTTTTAATTTTTTTTTATTTTCCTGATTTCGTGACACCAAAAAAAGAAAAAAATATCCCAAAAAAAAAAAAATTAATTCCCTAACTGCTTCATTGTGCTTTAAATCTAGATAATAAATCAAAAATCAAAATTGAAAAAAAATTTTTTTTTTTTTTTTTAAAATAAATTACGATTAATTTTTGATTTATTTTTTTTTTTTTTTTTTTTTTTTTAACATCCTCCAAACAGTAACACTCACCATAATTTCCAATTATTCTTCTTTTTTTCTTTTATTTTTTAATTTTTGTTCATACTCATTATTAGAAAAAAAAAAAAAAAAAAAAAAAAAAAAAAATGCTTGATTTTATAAATCTAATTAACAACATAAACAACCCAACATCTCCAACAAAAATTACACCAAAAGTAATCCCAATTAAATATGAAATAAAAGATATATTAGTTGATTCAGATGAAGAAAAGTATGAATGTGATATTTGTACTTTAGAATTATTTATTGAAAGTGAACCAAAAGCTCTTCAATGCAAAGAAGTAAATATTAATTAAATTATCAATTATATCACAATATTTATTCTAACCATATAATTTAATTAAAATCATTTAAATAAAGGGTCATTTAGCTTGTAGACGTTGTTGGGAAAGATATCTAAGCACAAATAAACAGTGTATGACTTGTAAAACACCAATTTCTTCAATTTCAGAATTATCAAGAAATAGATACTTGGAAAAAGAATATTCTAATTGGTTAAACGATAGACTAGTTTTTTGTCCAAATTCAAACGAAAATGTATTTAGACTCAATATGTCGGGTTTACCTGCTATTAATAATAGCAATCAAACATTACATCAAGATCTATGTAATCATGGTGCAATGAAATTTAGTGAATTACAGAATCATTATAAAGCTTGTGAATCAAGAATATTACAATGTAATTTATGTTTAATTAAATTTTGTAGTAAGGATTCAGACAAACATCAAAATGAATGTTCAAAAGTATATTCAAAATGTGAATTTTGTAATAGTAATATTCTAAGATCATCATTATCTGATCATCATAAAACACATTGCACAAAATATTTAATAGAATGCCCTCATTGTAAAATTATGATTAAAAGAGATACAATAACAAAACATATAAATGATGATTGTGAAGAAATTATGATTACTTGTTCGGAATATTTATGTGGCAAACGTTTTACTAGATCAAAAATGCAAATTCATTCTTTAGAACATTCAGTCACAAAACTAATGAATCAAAATGAAATAATAAAAAAAGATAATCAAAATTTGGATCAAGAAAAAAAAATCGAAGAAATTAAACTAAAACTTAACAACCTCCTTAATAATTATATTCAATTGAAAAATGAAATAGCTGTTTTGAAACAGAACAGTTTTAAAGAGATGGTATACAGTAACAAATGGATTATTCCTGAATATAGAAGTTTTAATGCTTTATATACTCATAAAAAGAGTAAAAATTCAAATGATTTTCAAGTGGGATCCCACACATTTTATATTAAGATTTATCCAAATGGTCAAGCCGGAAAACAAGGAAAGTTTGGTGTATTTTTAGAAAGGAAACCAAGATATGGTATACTCTTAAAATATATGTTTTCATTTTCTTTACTTCCACCAGAAGATTCAACTGCTACAAAAGTATCATTAGGACCAATCCATAGAGGTAAATAGTTTATATTCTCTTTATTTTAAATTTATTTAAAGAAGTTAATAAGTACTAATATTGCTTCTAATAGATTTCGAAGAATCTAGAAGTTTGAGTTGTGGTACTAATGTATTTACAGATTCAAGAAAGGTTTTAAAAGATTTTTTGAATGAAAAAGGTGAATTAGAAATAAGTTTCTCAATTACTATTCAAGATGAAAAAATTATTCCCTTATAAAAATTAATAGATCGCTCATATATTAGTCTTGTTAATAATAAAAAAAATTTAATATAAAACTAATGTTTATAATTCATCAGGATTAATTCGAACTCTCTATCTTGGTAACTTTAAATTTGATTGAAAAAAATAATAGTAATAAAAATAAAATGAAATATATTAAATTAAAATAAAAAACAATATATTGATTTAAAAAAAAAAAAATTATTTATTTCAAATTTTATAATATTACAATAATCTTTGTTTATTATAATATTATATCAAACTTCATAAAAAAAAAAAAAAATTAAAAAAAGTATACTTCAAGTGGAATAAAAAAATTAAAAAAAGTATACTTCAAGTAGAATAAAAAAATTTTTTAAAAACAATTAAAAGATATTACAAAAGATAATAAAAAAAATTAAAAAAAAAAAATGGTATGTTCACATAAAAAATTAAATATAATATTTTATCTTAATTTTTTTTTTATTATACTAATTTTTTTACATGGTCTAATCAATTAAATTTTTAAAGATTTATTATTTGTTAATTTAATTTTGATCAAGATAATCAATAATAAATAAATCAAATATCAAATTTATTTTCGTAATTAAAAAAAAAAATTTTTTAAAAAACACAAACTGCCATTTCCTATTATATTTCTTTTTTTTCTTTTTTTTTTATTTTTGTTCTTTTAATGTCTTAGAATTTTCTTTTTTATTATATTTGTTCTTTTAATGTCTTTAAAAAAAATGTTCGGTATTTTAAATCATGTAAACAACGCAACATCTCCAACAAGAATTACACAAACAGCAATTCCAATTAAATATGAAATAAAAGATATTTTATTTGATTCAGATGAAGAAAAATATGAATGTATTATTTGTAGTTTAGAATTATTTATTGGAAGTGAACCAAAAGCTCTTCAATGCAAAGAAGTAAATATAAATTATATTATTAATAATCTAACATTATTTATTCTAACCATATAATATTTATAATTTTGGAAAAAGGGTCATTTAGCTTGTAGAAGTTGTTGGGAAAGATATTTAAGTACAAATAAAAAGTGTATGACTTGTAAAACACCAATTTCTTCTATTTCAGAATTATCAAGAAATAGATTTTTGGAAAATGAATATTCTAATTGGTTAAAAGACAGATTGGTTTTTTGTCCAAATTCAAACGAAAATGTATTTAGACTCAACATGTTGGGTTTACCTGCTATTAATAATAGCAATCAAACATTACATCAAGATCTATGTAATCATGGTGTAATGAAATTTAGTGAATTAGAGAATCATTATAAAGTTTGTGAATCAAGAATATTGCAATGTGATTTATGTTTAATTAAGTTTTTTAGTAAGGATTCAGACAAACATCAAAATGAATGTTCAAAAGTATATTCAAAATGTGTATATTGTAATAGTAATATTCAAAGATCGTCATTATCTGATCATCATAAAACACATTGCACAAAATATTTAATAGAATGCTCTCATTGTAAAATTATGATTAAAAGAGATACAAAAACTAAACATATAAATGATGATTGTCTGATATTAATATTATTTGTCAAGAATTTTTATGTGGAAAACTTTTTCCTAGATCAAAAATGAAAATTCACTCTTTAGAACATTCAGTCACAAAACTAATGAATCAAAATGAAATAATAAAAAAAGATAATCAAAGTTTTTTAAATCAAGAAAAAAAAATGGAAGAAATTAATCAAAAACTTAACATCCTCCTTTGTGATTATACTCAATTGAAAAAGGAAATAAATGTTTTGAAACAGAATGGTTTTAAAGAGATGGAATACAGTAACAAATGGATTATTCCTGACTATAGAAGTGTTAGTGCATTATATACCCATGAAAAATATAAAGAATCAAATGTTTTTAAAGTGGGATCTCACAAATTTAATATTAGGATTTATCCAAAAGGCAATACCGGAAATAAAGGAAAGCTTGGTATATATTTAATGAGAAAAACAAGATCCGATATACTCTTAAAATATATGTTTTCATTTTCTTTAATTCCACCAGATGATTCAACTGCCACTGTGATATCATTTGGACCATATCATCAAGGTAAATAGCGTATATTCTCTTTATTATAAATTTATTTAAAGATGTTTAATACTAATATTGCTTCTAATAGATTTCGAAGAATCGAGAAATTTGGGTTGGGTAATAGTTTTACAGAATCAAGAAAAGTTTTACAAGATTTTTTGAATGAAAGAGGTGAATTAGAAATAAGATTCTCAGTTAATATTCAAGATGAAAAAATTATTCCCTTATAAAAAATAATCCATCACTCATTTATCAATTTTGTTAATAATAAAAAAATTTTAATATCAAAGTAATGTTTACAATTCATCAGGATTAATTTAAATTCCCTAATTTTGGTAACTTTAAATTTCTTTAAAAAAAAAAATAATAATAATAACAATAAAAATAGAAAACTGAAAATATTAAATTAAAATAAAAAAAAAATAATATATTATTTTAAAAAAAAATATTATTTATTTCAAATTTTATAATTATTACAATAATATGGTATCATTGTTTATTATAATATTAAAATTAACTTTTTTATTTTTTTTTTATTTTTTTATTTTTTTTATTTTTTTTTTTTTTTTTCAAATTTCCAAAAGTTTCTTTCTTTGTGTGTCTTTTAAATTGTGAAAATATTTTTTATGAAAATATTAGAATGTGGGTGAAATTTCCAAAAAAAGGATTTTTATTAAATTTTAATTTTAATTTTAATTTTTACTAAATTTTCATTTAATAAAAAAGGAAAAAAAAAAAAGTATAAGAACGAAAAAAAAAAATTTAAAAAAACATTTTAAATATATTAAAATTTTAAACAGATAATAATAAAAAATAAAAAAATGGTATGTTCACATAAAAATTATATATTTAATTTATCTTTTATTTTTTTTTTTTTTTTTTTTATATATATTATTATCTAAACCATTAATATTTAAAACTAATACTTAATATTATTATTTTCTTTTATTTTTTTTATTATTATTATTTTTATTGAAATAAACAATTCAGGCAAACTGTTGTAAATGCTGCAAAACTAAAGACAACTGCAACTGTTGTAAAGATAGTTGTTCATGTCCAAAAGAACAACAAATAGAATGTAAATGCTCTTCATGCTCATGTGAAAACACATGTAACAAAACATGTGGATGTGACAAAAAATGTTGTCCAAAATAAATTTATTTAAATAAATAATTTATTTTGATAATTCAAATATTAAAAAAAAAAAAAAAAAAAAAAAAAACAAACTTTGAATTATTTATTACTTTATTTAATTTTTTATTTTATTTAAAATTGTTACTGTTACATTAATTAATTATTATTATTTATTATTATTTTATTATTATTATTTTTATTATTTATTTTTATTCTATTAATAATAAGATTATAATCTTTTATAATTTTATAAAATTTCACTTCTTTCTTTATTTCTTGGTTCAAAAGACATTGATCTTGTATAAAGTTCATTTTCTTCTAAAAGTTTAAAACCTTTTAATAATTTTGCAATTTGATAAACAGGTTGTAAATTATATTTTGTATTTTGAAAACTTTGAACATTTGAGATTGAACCATAGATTAACTTTCTTTTACCGAAATTGATAAAACCTTGAATGAAATCGGGATTACCTTCTTCAAAGAATGTTAAATCTGTTAAATAAACACCAAGATAAGGTAAACATGGTGGATTAGCCTTGGCTAATAAAGCACGATACTCTTTGTAAGCTTGGGCTGAACTTAGATGAAATTGTAACTCTGTGTAAACTTGTTGAGTGTGTCTTGGTAATTCCTCTTTTGTGAATTTTAATCTGTGCACTGAGGAAGCGTTTAAACCGGAAAGAATTGCCATTGAAGTATTGAAATTATTTAAATGCTTCATACAGTATTCAGCGATCTTTATGAATTTACCCATGATTCTAGCTCTGTCTTTAACCTTGGGCCATGAGAGAATCGAAGTGGCAGTCCATTGAGAGATTTCATTGAAACGACCAATTAATTCTAAAACATTTGGAGAACGGTGACGTAGTTTTGGTTTATTCCAACACTGATTTAAAAGTTCAGTTGATTTAATATTTGAAAAGATTTCAAAGTCCATCAAGGTCAATTGTCTAGAGATCTCCTCTTCATCCACAGAGAAAATGTCTAAATTGTGAGACCAAATGTTTTTAGGTACTTTAGGCTCGGGTGCTGAAACTGTGAAAACCGTGTTATTACGACCACTTTTCTTTAAACCTGAATTCAAGGCATCGGAAATCACCTTTGCATAAGACATATTACCAGTTTGTCTCATTGATTCCAATAATGATTTAATGGCAAGTATTAACTTTTCAGAGAAATCAGAGAAATAATCTTTGATCCAAGTTTTCAATACATTTAGTACACGAAGTTGAATATGAGTTGAACGTTGTCTCCATTCTGCAACTGATTGACCTGCCTTTTGTGGTACATGATAACGTTGAATCAATTTCTGTAATAATATCTCTGGTGTTGTAAATGATTGATACATTAATAAAAATGTCTTTGTATACTCTAAATCATGATTATTCTCTGGTGTTAATAAAATTACTAATTTATTTAATGATGCTGCTTTAACTTGTGGTCCTAATGTACCAGTTGATCCTGTAATTGATTGTGTTGATTTTAAACCTTGTGGTGGTGTATTTGGTGTTGCTTGTTGTTGTTGTGTATTACTAATTAATTGTGTACTATTTAAATTATTTATATTATTATTATTATTATTATTATTATTTATATTATTTGAACTTATACTAACTGATAAACTTGATAAATTATTAATACTTGTACTTGGTGCAATTGTTGTTGCTGTCGTTGTTGTTGTTGCTGTTGTTGGTGAATCTTTTGAAGGTTTATCATTATCTTTTTCATCTACATATATAATATTTGAATTTTCAGGTTCATCATAGATATTTACATCTTCAACCATATTAGTTTGAGATTCATCTTTGAATAAACCAAGGAATGCTAAATGTTCTTCTAATTTTTGTTGAGAATCTTTATCTCTATCATTTAGAGTTAGATCGAAAACTTTATCAGAATCTTTTATGACAGCACGTAATAAGGTGACTAATCTTGATTCATTGAATGTATATTCTGGATATTGAATTTTAGCTTCCTCTTCTAAAATTTTTCTAGAGTCCATTAAACCTTCAAATTGTAAATGTTGTAAAATTAATTGTAAAATATTATCACGACCAATAACTGGATCAAATTCAAATTGAGTTTCTTCACTTGCATAAATTTGACCAAATGAAATGGCTCTACTTGCTGGTTTAATTCTTTCCATAATATCAACAAGATTTGAATGTTCTTTTAATGATCTAACAGTCCATAATGATTTATCAATATTATTAAAATTTGGGTCTAATATTAAATTATTATTATTTTGTTGGCTACTATTATTTTTACCAAGACTACCACTTCTACTCCTTGGGCCACTACTATTATTACTAGCACTATCTAAATTTTGAAGACTACCACTACTACCACCTCCACCACCACTACCACCACTACCAATACTACTACTTAGAATATATGATGATTTGGGTGATGATTCTGGTGTATTCATTTTACCTATACTACCAGTACTGTTATTCAATAAACCAACACTAGAATTACTATCATCATCTCCTGTCTCTGAAGTTCTTCTTTTTGATAATAAATTGCTTCCAGAATTAGTTCTATTTAATAATAATCTTACAACATTACTTTTGGTAGGTTTTTTACCATTTAAATCAAATGCTAATAATAATTATTATTTAATAATAAGGAGAGAGAAAAAAAAAAAAAAAAAAAAAAAAAAAAAAAAAAAAAAAAAAAATTTTAATAAGTTAAAAATAAAATAAATAAATAAATAAATTTAAAGATATATTACATGATGCTTTTGAAATTGGCGAACCTGGAGATGATCCCAATCTATTTGGTGATACTGATTCCCCATTTAAACT
This sequence comes from Dictyostelium discoideum AX4, assembly GCF_000004695.1. Taxonomy (NCBI): domain Eukaryota; phylum Evosea; class Eumycetozoa; order Dictyosteliales; family Dictyosteliaceae; genus Dictyostelium; species Dictyostelium discoideum. The sequence goes on along the minus strand of NC_007089.4, from coordinate 332,276 downwards.
ATTACTACTTCCGTTTGTACTATTACTTATCTATAAAAATTAAATCTTAAAATTAGTTTTTTTTTTTATATTTTTTATTTATTTTTTTTTTTTTTTTTTTTTTTTTTTTTTTTTTTTTTTTTTTTTTTATATCTTTTCCCAATATATCTACAAATAAAATTTGAAATTTTTTTTTTTTTTTTTTTTTTTTTTTTTTTTTTTTTTTTTTTTTATTTTTTTTTTCCTTATCAAATTGTAAATAAAAACACATACACAGACTGGATTTGACATTTTTAATTTTTTATTTTTTTTATTTTTAAAATAATTTATATAATAATAATAATAGTACAAAAAAGTTTTTATTTTTATTTATTTTTAATTTACAAGAAAACAAAACCCACCACAATACAAATAAAAAATAATAATAAATATTTAAATCAGCAGTGGAGCTTTAAATTTTTTAATTTTTTTTTTTTTTCTTATCCACAGAATTTTTTGATGGTTCCAACATTAATTTCAAAAAAAAGAAAAAAAATAAAATAAAATAAAATAAAAAAAAAAAATAAAATAAAAATTAAATTTTAGATATTTTTTTATTTTGAAAAAAAAGGTGCTTTTTAAAAAAAAGATATTTTATTTTTTTTTTATTTTAAAATTTTTTACAAGGGGTATTATTTGATTTTTTTTTTTTTTTTTTGATTTATTTTATTTTATTTTTATTTTAATTTTTATTTTTTTATATTTTACTTTATTTGTAATTTTTTTTTTTTTTCTTTTATTTTAATAAATTTGAAAAAAAAAAAAAAAAAAAAAAAAAAAAAAACACCAAAATCAAGTGTAAATAAAAATAAAAAATAAAAAATAAAAAAATATAAAATAAAAAATTTCAGATTTTCCGTAAAATATCCAGATTTGGAATTTGATTGACACACATACACATACATACACAAAAATATTTTTTGAGATATTTTTATTTTTATTTTTATTTATTTTTTTTTTTTTTAATTTTATTCTGTAATCTTCCAATCAATTTCTTCAATACCTTTTGATTTTAAAAATTCATTTGATTTTGAGAAATGTTTACAACCAATGAAATGTTTAATTGATAATGGTGAAGGATGACCACTCTTTAAAACCAAATGATTTTTATTTGTGAATAGTTTTTCCTTCTTTTGAGCAAAGCCACCCCACAAAATGAAAACGATTGGTTGATCTTGTTTACTTAGTATTTTTAATACGGCATCAGTGAAATCAGCCCAACCGAAATCTTTGTGAGAATTTGGTGTTGCCTCTTCCACTGTCAAGACAGCGTTAAGTAAGAACACACCCTGTCTAGCCCATGGCTCTAAGAAGCCGTTTTTCAAAGGTCTTTTAAAGCCCTCGATATCAGTCTCCAACTCTTTGTAGATATTAATCAATGATGGTGGTGGTGATACCCCCTTCTTGACCGAGAAACTCAAGCCATGAGCTTGACCCTTGCCATGGTACGGATCTTGACCAATGATAACCACCTTGACATCCTCCAAATGTGCGTAATTAAATGCAGAGAAAATCTCATTCTTTGGTGGATAAATTGGTTTCTCTTTTGAACTATAACGTTTATTTAATTGTGTTATCATTTTCTTAAAATATGCTTTACCAAATTCACCACTCAATGCTTCTTTCCATTGTTTATCTGTAAAATAATTTTCAATATCATCATAATAATTGTTATCTGTTATTGTCGAATTAATTTCTTCAGATTTCTCTTCATTTTTTAATTTTTTATTATTATTATTATTTTCGACTTTTTCTTCACCATCGTCATCATCATCGTTTTGTTGTTCTTCTTTATCTGTTTCTTCATCTGACGATTCATGTTTTCTTTTTTTAGATGCTACAGCTGCTTTTTTTTTTGGTGCTGCAGCTACTTTTTTTTTTGAGGTGGTGGAGGTTGTTGTGGTGGTGGTAGTGGTAGAAGTTAATTCTTTATCATTATCTTTATTTTCTGCTTCATCTATAGTTGTTGTTGTCTTTTTCTCAAAGAAATCTGTGATTTTCCCGCTCATTTCTTTTTTGTCAAACTTGTTTGATGTGTAGAAAAAAAAAAAATTTTAAAAAAAAAAAAAAAAAAAAATTTATATGAGAAAAAAAACAGATCTGGATATTTTCTAAAAAAAAAAAAAAAAAAAAAAAAAATAATATTTTTAAAATAAACCAAAAAATCATTCTTTTAAATATATTTTTTTTCTGAAAAAAAAAAAAAAACCAAAACCAAAAAAAAAAAAAGAAGTTATTTTTATATAATTTCTCTGTTTTTCTATCTCTACCCATCTTCATTTATTTATTTCTTTATTTCTTTATTTATTTATTTATTTATTTATTTATTTTAAAAATATTTCAAAACAAAATAATAATAATACATAATAATTATTAAATAAATTACATGTTGTAAAAATAATAAAATAGAATAGAATGGCATTTGGGGCATTGATTGTATTTGGTAAGAATTCTCATGGTCAAATTGGTATTGAAATTGATAAAGAGTTTATTTATAATCAAGATAATTATACAGGTATACCAACTTTATTACCAAATTATTATAATGTTAAAAAGGTGTCATGTGGTGTGCAACATACAGGATTCATTACTGGAACAGGCAATTTATATATGTTTGGTAATGGTAGTTTTGGTAAATTGGGTACAGGCGATACTGAAGATAGATCAGAGCCAACACTAGTGGAGATGAATCACTCAATTAGAGATTTACAATGCGGGAATGATCATTCAATAGCGTTGACTTCCTCATCGCAAGTTTTGACATGGGGCAGTTCATCACTGGGCCGTTTGGGTCAAGGGAAGACCCTGGCTATCTATCAGCCCAAACTCGTGCCGGGCTTGAGTAACATTGAAAGTGTGTATGCGGGTGGTGCGTCGTCTGCTGCCATTAGTAAAGATACCGTTCAGCGTAAGTTGTATACATGGGGATACAACAAGTACGGTCAGTTGGGGATTAATAACCAAACTGACCAATACACACCATTTCGTTGTGTTTTCTTTGATAATATTGGTATCAAAACCCTCGCCATTGGCGATAGACACATGGGTGCGATCGATCTAAAAGGCGAGCTCTACACATGGGGTATGAACGAAGAGTATCAGTTAGGCGATGGCTCATCATTCAACAAATCACTACCAATCCCAATTAAAGTTAAATCATTTCAAAAATTCGCCACCATTCAATGTGGTGGTACTTACACATGCGCAGTTGGTGAAAATGGTAGTTTTTGGTGTTGGGGTACATTTGTTGACGAATATTCTTCATCAGTTCCAAAATGTTTAGTTGAAGCTACAACTACAACCACCACCACCACCACAACAACAACGACAGCAGCAGCAAATGGTAATAGTGGTGGTTTTATTGATTTTGATTGTTCATCAGATTGTGGTAAACATGTTTTGGCGAGAAGTCAAAATAATCAAGTTTTTGCATTTGGTTGGAATAGATATGGTCAATCTGCGACAGAGGAGGAGATTTATGCTGATACTGTACCAATTTCAAATTGTAAGGAGATCATTGGTTTTCCAAGTCAAGTTTCAACAGGTTCTTATCATAGTGCATTACTTTATGATAATCCACAAGAGTTATTGGCTCAATTATTGTGGACTGGTAAAATGGAGCATTATAAAAACATGTGGTATCATTGTGATACCAAATCAGCAGTTACCTATAGGAATAGTAATGGAGATAGTTTGCTACATATTATAGCCAAAAAACGATTGGGTTATCGTGATGTCACATTTTTCAATGTTGAAGAAATTTTAGCACCAAATCTTAAAACTTTAAACAAAGAAAATTTACCACCATACTTTTACAATGCAGAAATCTTAAAATGGCCTTTAAAATCGGTTGCTTCTAATCTACTATCAGATATTAATTTCACTAATAAGATAACAGGTGATAATTGTTTACATTTTTTCGCAAAAAAGTTATCAATAAAGGAATTTGAGATAGCGATTAAAGCAGGTGCAAATCATAAACAAAGAAACTATCAAGATGAAAGACCATTTGATTTATTGGATAAGGATGTCGCATTTGAAATAAAGAAACAAAATAAGTTGTATGATATTGGTATAGTTTACACTAGTGAATATGTAGACTTGGCCAATAGGTTGAAGTATTCATTAGAAGACAATTTAATAACAGCTTGTTTAATTAGTTCAGAATCAAATGAAAATCGTAATTGCTATGGTTATATATTCTTTGTCTCTTCTAAATCCCTAACCCTCAGCTATCAAGTGAATCTATTGTTAACTTTTCTTTCAAAATTACCAATGGTTTCAATTTGGGCTGAAAAAACTAAAATCACCGACCCAACTTTGGAATCTTGTATTTTCCGTTCACAATTGGTCGATTTCTCATCATATGAAATCTATAATGACTCTTTCAGTGTTTTATTAGAAGGTGTTTATAATATGTTAAATACTAAAGATTCAAAAAGTTCAAAATCAGGTGATGGAGATAATGAGGATGAAGATGATAGTGATAATAAACATGATGTTGATACTATACCTCATTCAATCTCTGGTTCTGAATCAATTTTCATATCATTCGATCCAAATAGTGAAAAAACTTTTAAACCATTATTCGATTTCTTTAAAGAGAATGGTATCACAATTGTACCAAGAGAGAAAAAAGTTATCTCAAGTTGGGTAGTTGTGGTAATTATATCAGAGGTTGCATTTACACCTTTAATTCGTGATGAAATTTCATTGGCTGAAAATAGAGGTAAACCTTTAATTCCAATCTATTATACCGATAAAATTTTAGATGAAGCTTCTCGTTATACATTTTCAAATTCTCCAAAAATATTTTTCAACCAAAATGGTTTCTCTCAATTACTTTTATTAATTAAATTAAATTTTAAATTACTTCATCAAACTGAAAAATTAATTAAATTAAAAAAATAAAAAAAAAATAAAAAAAAAAAGATTTTTATTTTTAGATTTTTTTATTTTTTTATTTTTTTATTTTTTTTAAGTAAAAAAGTGACAACAAAAATTCTTCTTTTTGTGGCAGATCAAAAGGCACACGCATGCCCGACTTTTAACGTAAAAAAAAAAAAAAAAAATTAATTTTATTAAAAAGAAAAAAAAAAAAAAAAAAAAAAAAAAAAAAATTTAAATTAAAATAAAAAAAAAAAAAATATTTAAACTAAAATTTTTTCTTTTTTTTTTTTTTTTTTTATAAAAATTTATATAAATTTTTATTCAATTAAAAAAGAGATATTTTTATATTTGTTTAGATTATAATGATCCATCATTTTTTATAATAATAATAATAATAATAATAATAATAATAATAATAATAATAATAATAATACAATATTAAAATTAAAAATTTATAATTATTATTCATATAAAATCATATATTGTTTTCAAAATAAATAAATAAAATAATTAATTAAATAAATAAATAATTAAATATATAAAAACAATAATTTCTTTTTCAAAAAAATAAAAAAATAAAAATTAAAATTAAATTATTATATTAAAAATGCCTTGCTCTCGTTGTCGTAAACCTGGTCATAATTCAAGTAAGTAATCAAAAAAAAATAAATAAAACCCGACAAAAAATTTCAATAAAAAAAAAAAAAAAAAAACATTTCTAACTTTAAAAATTTTTTTTTTTCTCTCACTCTAAAAATAGGCACTTGCAATCAACACTTATTAATTAGCAAGATTTCTTCCCCAGCATTACTTACTGTATCAGTACCATGTCCACTTTGCAAATCAACAGGCTTTATTCCAATGCCACCACATTCAATGTATCCATGCCAAAAATGTGGAGCTCAAGGGGTCATCTTGGTTCAAACAACCAGTACATTCTAGAGTCTTAAAAATACCGCAACAGATATATTCCATTACAAAGTTTTCCCCTTTCCCTACTTATTGATTTTGATTAATGTTACTTTTTTTATATATCTATATTTATATTTCACATAATATCTTTTTTTTTTTACTTTCTTCATACTCCAAAACCAACACCATTTTAAACAGAAAGTAACTAATTGATATTATTATTTTTTTTTTTTTTTTTTAATTTAATAATTTTCCATGATTCCCGCCCAAAAAAAAAAAAAAAAAAAAAAAAAAAAAAAAAAAATATATATATATATATCTTAGTTTCATTTATTTTTTATTATCCTTTTTTTTAAAAAAAACCAAAACAATATTCCTTTTTTACAAAACTACAAATAAATTATATATTATTACTTTCAAAAAAAATTCTTTTTTTTTTTTATTATTTTTTATTTTTTAAAAACATTTATATCTTCAGTTTAAAAAAAAAAAGCTCAAAATCATAATGGTTTCATTCATTTTTTTTTTTTTTATATTTTATATCATTATGTGTGCTCTATTTTTATACACAAAATTCTTATTTTTTTTAAAAATTTAAATTAAAAAAAAAAAAAAATGAAAAAATATTTTATTTTTTTTTTTTTTATTTTTTTTTTTTTTTTAATTCCCATTGCTCTCAACGTTTATGTACAACAATTAATAATATGTCAGATGAATTATTATCATTACCAACATCATCTCCTACAATATCACCAACACAAACAACAGCATCAACATTAAGTTCAAATGATAAATTAAAAATAAATCGAATATTTCAAAGTTATAAACCTATATGCGATGAATTAATAACTATATTATCAAATACAGATGAAAAGAAATTTGAAAAACAAGATAATAAACAAATAATAATAAATTTAGAATATTTAATTCAAAGTTTAATTGATATAACAGATGAACATCGAAATGATAATCACTCATTAACTTATATTTTTGATTATCTAATGATACCAATATCTTTAATTATAAATTCTGTCGATACTAGTAATAATAATAATAATAATAATAATAATACTAATAATAATAATAGTAATAGTAATGGAGGATTATCATTACAAAATCATAAAGTATTATTTTGTATTAGAAAAGAATCAATTCAATTGAAATCATTCACATTATTATCAAAATTATTAGATAATATTAAAATTACACAATTTAAAAAGTTTATAAATATTTTAACAATCATTATCAGTTATTTAAATCAACAACAGCAACAACAGCAACAACAGAAACAACAACCAAATGAGGAATTTTTAAAAATATTATTATTAAATATTAGATTACTATTTAAAAGTACACAAGATTCATTCTTTAATGATAAACAAATTTATCCAAAACATCCATTCTTAATTGCTGATCAGTTCGTTCCATTTGGTTATACCATTTCAACTTTATTAAATTTATTAACTCAACAACAACAACAATCATCATCATCATCAACTAATAATAGTAATAATAAGGATGTAACAAATTCAGCAACAACAACAACAATATTATCAAGAGAAATTAAAAAAGAATTAATAATTACATTAGATTTTATAATTGAACCATTTTCAAAAAGGAATTTAGAATATTATAATATATTATTTCAAATATTTCCAGGTACTATTAGTTCATTATTTAAGGTGATTTCAGGTGATTTTAAATTGGGTTCAGTTTTAAAAGTACAATGTTTAGATTTATTTAGTAAAATCATTTCAAATACATTATCTGATAATGTTAAACATTTTATAGAATCAAATAATAATAATAATAATAATAATAATAATAATAATAATAATAATAATAATAATAATAATAATAATAATAATAATAATAATAATAATAAAGAACAAGTTAATTCAATGTTTAAAGAATCAGAATTAAATTTATTTAATATGTTTTGTTTAATTTATCCGACATCAAATTCATATTCAGCATTAAGAATTCAGCATTCAATTTATTCAAAAGATAATGGTGCGACATTATTAACATCAAAATTATCATTAGAGAAATACCAAAATAGAGAAGCATTAGTTAGGTCTGCTTTCACTATACTTTCAAATTGTACAAATTTAAAATCATTATCACCAATCCTATTAGAAGTATTGGTTTTATTTCATGCTGATCATTATCCACAAATTCAAGATCAAACAAAACAATATTTCATTCAATTAAAACAATTGAAAAATAAAAATAATAATAATAATAATAATAATAATAATAATAATAATAATAATAATAATAATAATAATAATAATAATAATAATAATAATAATAATAATAATAATAATAATAATAATAATAATAATAATAATAATAATAATTTTGATATTGATTTAATATTACAAGATAATTTTAATCATTTATTTCAATCATTATCAATGTTAATATGTAATAGTAGTGATGATGATCATGATAGCAATGATAATATTACTACAGTTGCAGGAAGAGGAGGGGGAGGAAATACTCAAATTGATGAAGAAAAGAAAATTATAGTATTTAAATTAGTTTTATCATATTTAAATATTTTAGGAAATGATATATCATCATTTTTTTCAACTAGAATTGATATGATAGCTTCAACCTTAATATCATTATCTGAAATGCAGTCTCCACCACCTTCAATACCAATTGATGAATCAACTTTATCGCCATCAAAGAATTTACAACAATCATTAGAAGAATCTTTAAAAATTATATCTGATAATCCATTTGGTATGTATATATCATTATTTAATATTTTAATTATTTAATATTTAATTCTAAAATTCATTTATTTTTTTATTTATATTTAAAACAAAAATCATTCAGAAAAAAGTCAAAAAAGATCAATTAAATCCTTTTCAAATTTATCATTACCATTTATAAATTTTTATAGTAGAGATAGTGAGAATTATTTAATTAAAATTATTGAATTAATTGGTAAACTTTGTGATATTAGAGAATGGATTGATGTTTTAATTTCAAATAGTTTATTATCAAGTTCGCCAAAGAGAAAAGAGATTATGTTTTGTTTAAATCATCTTTTAATTGGTAGTAATAGTAATAATAATAATAATAATAATAATAATAATAATAATAATAATACTAATAATAATAGTTCAGTAATGGATTTTTCAACAGTTCAATATATTTTAGAAGAAGTTATGTCACCAAATTTATTAAATTTAGTAATTTCAAGAGATCAACATTTAATTTATTCAAATAAAATCAATAATAATAATAATGATAATACTTTATTATTATCAATTTCAAATAAAGATAATGATAATCAGTTAGAGATTTATTTCGATAATACTGTTACAATATCATTAGTATTAGAATCAATTGGTGTTTTAACTAAAATAGTTGCTAATTTTCAAACAAAGAAATATCGTCAAATATTTTTAAGTAAAATTATTTATCAATTATTAGAGAAATTTGGTTTATCAAGTTTAGATAGTAGTAGTGGTAGTGGTAGTGGTAGTGGTAATAATAATGGATTAATTTTTAATCAATGTAAAAAAACATTAAATGAAATTCAAAATTCATTTGAATATGAATCAATTCAAGATATAATTTATAAGAATTCAGATTATTTATTGGATACAATTGAAAGTCATATGAAATATTTAGATTCATTCCCAAATACACCAACTATTTTCAAAGGTATTTTAAATATTACAGGTTTAGGTTTTCTTCCTTTTCTTTCAGATACAATTAGAATGATTTTAAATTCATTGGATTTAGCAATTGAAAATTCAAAAAATATTCAAATATTCATTTCTATCCTTTCAAATATAGTTTGTGTTTTATATAATAATTCAAAACATCAATTACAATATCAACAAATTTTATTAAAATTAAATGAAATTAAAGAAAAAAGAAAATTACAACAACAACAACAAAAAGAGGAAAAAGAAGAAGAAAATAAAGAAAAAGAAGAAGAAGAAGAAGAAAAAGAAAAACAATCAATTCAAGATATTAAAGAATTTTTCTTATCTCATCATTATAAAAAAGATGATAAAATTGAACAATTGAATCAATTAGATTTTAAAAATAATAATTTAAAGAAACAACAACAACAACAACCACCACTTATTGATTTATTGAAAATTGAAACTACACCACAACAATTGGGTATACCAAATTTCATTGAAACTACAGAAATTCAAAGACAAATGGCACAAGAAATTATTAAAAAATCAATTCATTTCATTAGTTCAAAAAATAAATTCATTAAAATGACAACTATTGATATTATTGAAATGGGTTTAGTTATTGTTGCAACTGGTACTAGAAAATATGGTGGAGTTGAAGATGAAGATGATAATGAACAAAAAGAAATTATAAATGAAGATGATCATGAACAACAACAACAACAACAAAAACAACAACAACAACAAAATAAAACAAATTCAGATAAAAGTATTGAAAAAGTTGCATTATTCCCATTAATTCATTTAGTATGGGATTCATTAGTTAAAAGAGTTTCAGAATCTGATAGAATCATTGCAAAGAAATCATTAGAAGTAATTCAAACCATTTCAAATCTTTCATTGGAATTCATTTCTCAAAGATTTTGGGATCAATTATGGCCAATACTTAAAAGAATTTTAATTGATGAACAATCAAATCAAACTAAACAACAATACCAACAACAACAACAACAACAACCAAATACTACTACTACAAATATTAATAATAGTTCATCAACATCAAAGAAACCATTAATAGTTGAAATAGATTCATCAATTAAAACTATTGAAGAAGGAATTGAAATTAAAATGAAAAAAGATAAATTAAAGTATACACCATCTTTTAAGGTTCAATTTGTATGTTTACAAACTTTAAAAACAATTTTATTAGAAGGTTCTACTGGTAATAGAATTAAACAAAATCAAATTATAGATATAGCTAAAACAACCATTTACTATTTAAATAGAAATCAACCTGAACAATTTCAAAATTTTACAATTGATATTTGGAAAGATGTTTTATTAAAAAATGATCCTGATTCTTTATGGTTATTATTATTTAATCTTTCAAATCAATTTAATAATGAAATTTATCATTTCCAACAACAAGAACAACAACAACAAGATCAATTAATTCAACCAATTCCAAATAATTTTCAATATTCTTCAAAAGATATAATAGATTTTAAATCAAATGCATTAATACTTTTTAATTTAATAAATTAATTTTTATTATTATAGATTCTTAAATAAAATAAAATAATAATAATAAAAAAAAAAAATAAAAAAAATAATTCTTAAAGTAATGATATGTGTTTGTATTTATTTATTTATTTTTATTTATTTATTTATATTATTTTAAAATTAATTTTTGAATTAAATTTTTCATACATGTGAGTAAAAGGAGGTGAATTATTATTTTTTGATTTTTTAAAAAGTCTTTCAATATTTGAGGGGTCAGACAAACTAAAACAATTATATTTTAAAGTATTTAAAATATATTCAGATACTTCAATATTACACCAAATTGAAGTAAATGAATTATCGAAACCAGTTTGATATAGAGATTGGTAGTTTGAAATTGGTGAAAATAAATTTGAATGACAAGTAATTAAATATTCTAAAATATCAGCACGATTTGATGAACCAATGAATTTAAAAATTTGTAATTTTATATCTTTAATTATTTGTTTTAGTTGATTATTTTGTTCATTTTCATAATAATGAGTTTTTTCACCATTTTCTAAATTTGTAACTGATAGTGATATTGATATTGGCGATTTTATTGATGTTGGTGATTTTACTTCATTAAAAATATCGATTATAATATTCAGTGATTCTATATCTGCATTTTTGATAATAGATTCTAATAAACCACTTGCAAGAATAAAATTTAAAAAATAATTTCCATGGTATCTTTCAAATTCAATTTTGGTTTCTTTTAAAGTACCACTATGATATGAATGAGTGAATAGTAATAACTGATTTGTAATACATCTTTGATTATTTAAATCATCTGGTTTATTTTTAATTAACCAATCTAAAGTTTCAATTGAATCTAAACAAGTGTAATTTTGATTCTCTGGTGTTATTGATAAGATTTTAATAAATTGTGAAGTTGATAATAATCTTGGACCATCTTTAATAATTTTACCTTTATAATCATGTTCACCAAGTAAATGTTTTCTCCAAAATTCATATTCAATTAATAATGATTTAAAATCATTGAAATTATCATTATTATTATTATCGAAAATAAATGAACTACCAAACATAAATGGTGAAACTTTTAAATTTAAAACTCCATTCTTATAGTCTTGATTATAATTCTCTTTATAATGATTTAATAAAATATTTAACGTTTTATCTTTTTTTAATTTTTCTAAAAATTCTTGATCTTTAATTTTATTTTTATTAAAAACATGTTGATTTGAATCAATTAAATTCATATCTTTTCTTGGTAATAATAAATGTTTAAATTTGAAATCTTTAATTATTAATGGTTCTTGTTTTTGTTGAAATAATAAATCAAAAACCTGGGTTGATTGTATCCATGAAATTATAGTTTTATTTTTAATTTTTGGTATTATCGGTTTAAATTTTATAATTAAATCCAACATATATTGAACTAATGTTGGATTATTAAATAATAAAATTATTTTAATTAAATGATTAATTGGGAATTTTCTATTGTTATTTAATTTATTATTACAATAATCATTTATTGAACATTCAATAAACATTTTTTGTCTTTTTAAATCATTTGATAATGGTAAACTATATCTAAATATTTGTTTTGGATCATTTGTAATATATTCATTTGGTATATTTAAAAATATTGAATTTTTATCATTTTCATTTTCATTTAAATGAAATTCATAAAGTTTTGATAAGATACCATAATTACATGAAAGTATTGAACTTTCTATTAATTGATGTTCTGTATAATTTTGAATATCAAATTTATTTTCAAATTTTAAATTATAAAATGTAAAATTTTCATCTCTATACGTTGAACTTGTAAAATAACATGCCATTTTAACTAATAATTTAATTGAATATTTACTATTATCTAAATCTTCAACAAGTGTTTCCAATTCTACACTTGAAAATTTATTTCTAATTTGTTCAATTTCAATTATTGATAATAATTTAATTTGATTTTCAGTGGAATCTTTTGAAGTATATGAAAATTGTAATGATTTTAATGAATTGATTATATATGAAATTGAAAAACAAGTATCAATAATAAAATCTAAACATTTTGATTTAATTGGGAAATCAATTACAAATTTTATTGGTATTGTTGGTAAAATTGTATTTATACTTGCTAAATAATGAAATGATTTATTTAAATTTTTTAAAATTATTTCATTTTTATATGGTTTATTTAATAAAAGTGACCAAATATTATTTTGTTCCTCCAAGGTTAATTTACATTTATATTCCTTTACTAAATAATTTGAAATATTAATTGAACCAAATTCAATTGATTTTGGATATAAATTAATTGGTATTTTAAATAAAAAATGTTCAATTAAAACATTTAACCCAACAACACAATCACATCTTAATAAATAATTTGCAGTGTAAAAAATTGATGGTAAAAAATATTTTGAATAATTTTTAAATAAATTTTTATAAAATTCAATATCCATTATTTCATCTTTAAAATTATTAAAAATTAATTCAAAATAATTATTCACCCTACCACCAACACCAAAACCACAATTATCAATACTTTCTTCATTATTTACTTTAAAATCTAATAATTGATTTCTTTTAACTTTTTCTTTTAATAGATCTTTATTAATTTTTAAAATCTCTTGAATATTAATTACTTTAAAATCACATATTAATTCTTCTGTTAATTCAATTTTATCTTTTAAATTATTTATATTATTTATATTATTATTAAAACTATAATTATTATTTAAATTTTTAATTAATAAATTATTAAAAATATTTGAAACTTTATTATAATCCATTGTTTAATAAAAAAAATATATATATAAATAAAGGGGTATATTTTGTAATATGGTGGTTAATTTTTTTAATATAAAAAAAAAAAAAAAATTAAGTATTTGATTTAAAAATATTATTTATACAAAATAAATAAAAAAAAATTATAAAAAAAAAAAATAATAATTAAAAATAAATAAATAATTTTTTCCAATATTGTGTACAATGTTTTTTGTGGTTGGTGAGTGTGTGTGATGATAAAAATAGATTTTAAAAACATAGGAATTAAAGTGGATTAAAAAGTTTTCTATTTTTAAACTTTTTTTACGTGCAAATAATATTAATATTATTAATAAATTTAAATAAAAAAAAAAAAAAAAAACAAAACATTTGGTGGAGACAATTATTGTTGGAATGAAGAAAATAAAAAAAAAAGTGTTTTTTAACCCACATTATTTTTTTTTTATAATTATATTAATAATAAAAATTACTCCTTTGTTTTTCATTTATATTTTTATTTAAACATAAAGATTTATTAAAAATATAATTAAATACAATATGAGTTTAATCAAATAAACTTTTTTTTTTTTAATTATAAAAAGAGAAAATAAAAAATGAAGATTTATTTATTTATTGCCAATTTGCAAACTTTTCTAATAAGAAAACTAATAATAAAGATAATGGATATAAAGATAATACAATTGGTGCTAAATAAGTTTTCATAGTTTTTTGAGTTGAACCTATAAGACCAACGGAAACTACAACAAATAAGATGGAAACAACTTCAGCAGAGAATTCCCATGTCAAATTTCTAAAGAATACTAAAGCAAAGAAAATACCAAGACAAAGTGTAGAATTCATAGTTGCACTACCATATAAAGCTGAATAACATAGTGAT
>NC_007089.4:307600-312600 GCF_000004695.1 Dictyostelium discoideum AX4 | reverse complement strand
AGGAATTTGGCCAATCCAATGTGCACCATGGGCAATCTCAGTTATGACAAAAGACACAAAGGCAATCATTCCCCTCTCTAATGATTCTGCAAATGGGTTACTTCCAAAAACATCAATTTCATTATGGAACTATACCAAACTTCAAGACCCAAGAATCACACTTGGTAATAAATATATCATGGTTCAACAACAAGATAAATCATTGGAAAACATTGGTTCAAATAAAATTGGCTCACGTGTTAATAGTGGTTGGAGTGCATCAATCACTAATTCAACATTATTTGTAAAAATCATTGATACAGATACCAAAGATTTACAAGTTGATCTTGGTGCAAATGTTGAGGTTTACACTGATGATGACATTTTAGAATTAGAAACTGTTGGTAAATTATTAACTTTAGAACCAACACCACCATTATCACCACCAATCGATGTCTCATCACCATCAAGAATTAAAACATCAACACCTTTTGTACAACTTTTAACTGAAAAATGGTATCTATTCCAAATCAATGATATTCCAACCCCACAAAATGATAATGATATTGATAAAAATATTTTACCAATTATTAATGAACTTTTAAATAAATAAATAAATAAATAAATAAATAAATAAATAAATAATAAAAAAAAAAAAAGAGTTGTGTAATACAATATTTTATTTTTATTTTCAAATATATTTATTTGAAGTGTGTATTTGTGTGTTAGTGTGTTTTTCTATTACCAATACTAATTATCTTCACTAAATTAAATGATTTAAAATAAAATAAATATTGATTTGATAACATATTATAGAGTGATCACTTGTTGTTTGTATAATTGGATCATTAAAAAACTAAATGTCTACCATAATAGTAATAATAATAATAAGAAGTTCAATTTGTTGTTTGTTTGGTTCCATTTCTAATTGTGTGTTTGTGTACATTTATTTCTATTGACTATTTATCATTATTTTCATTAATTGATTTAATATCCTGCATTTCTTGATCAAGTTGTTTATTATTATCATTATCACTGTTGGTGTCTTTGTTATCATTGTTAGTTGCATTGCTATCAGTATCATTTTTCGTATGGTAGTCTAAGAGTAATGTATTTGTTTTTATATTATCATCACTATCATCATCATCATCATTATTATTATTATTAATATCATTATTATTATTAATATCATTATTATTATTAGTATTGTTAATTTGTGGATTTTCCATTTCAATGATATATTTTTGAATTAAAGTATCTCGAGTTTGAAGCATTGATATGCTTTCAATTATTTCTTCAAGATCTTCATTTATTGAATCTATAAACTAATACATCATCATTAATATAAATAATTAATAGGTATTTGTAATACTATATATATCTTACTTTTGAACACAACAATGCTATTTTCAATTTTTCTTCAATTAATAACTCAACTCTCCAAGAATCTGTGTTGGACATCTTTATTTAAAATAAAATAAAAAAAAGTGAAAAAAAAAAAAAAAAAAAAGTGAATAAAAAAAAAAAGTCATTGAAAAAGTGTATAAATTGAATGTATACTTTTAATTGAAAATGAATTGGAATCTTTTGAAAAAGGTTAAAAAAAACTTTAAAAATCAAAAATTGGGATTGTTAATGAACCAAATGCAATACTACTAATTACTAATTGATTTAAATAGTTATAATACATTAAGAATTTAGTTTTTGAAAATAGAGCACTCAAAAAACATAAAATGATTGTATTTTTTTTTTTTTTTTTTTTTAACCAAAAGTTATATTTTTTTTTTATTATTATTATTAACTTCGCATAAAAATAAACAATTCCAATGATAAAAAATTTTAGTTTTAATTTTAGTTTTAAAACTTTTCAATTATTTAATGTGAACTAATTTTTTTTTTTTTTTTTTTTTTTTTTTTTCGGAACACTTTTTTTTTAAAAAGTAATATTAATAATATGATTTTCAAATAAATTATGACTTTGTGCATAAACAAAAAAGTGCAAAGAGGATTATTCTTGATCAAATAGCATTTTTCTTTGAATATTTTCACAAATAAAACATCGCTAAAAAAAAAAAAAAAAAAAAAATAAAAAAAAAATAAAAAAATGGCTTTTGGTGGGATAAATTTTTCATCAAAAACATCGCTAAAAAAAATCAAAATATTAATAAAAAAAATTAAAAATTAAAAAAAAAAAAAAAAAAAAAAAATCAAAATCAATTTTATTTTTTTTTTTTTTTATTTATCTGTCATTATTATAACTTATTCTTAATAAAAAAATGAGTTCTATCTGTCCAACATGCACTAAAAGAGTTTATGCAGCTGAAGCTGTTAAAGCATGTGAAAAACAATATCATAAATTATGTCTTCAATGTTTCCATTGTCATAAAATCCTTCAATTAGGTCAAGTAAGTATCACAATCATTTTAATTAAAAAAAAAAAAATAAATAAAAAAAAAAAATAAAAAAAATAAAAATAAATCGCTAACATTTTTTATTTTTATTTTTATTTTTATTTTTATTTTTATTTTTATTTAGTACTCTGAACGTGATGGTCAACCATATTGCAAAACTGTAAATTATCAAAAAAAAAAAAAAAAAAAAAAAAAAAAAAAAGAAAAAAAAAAAAGAAAAAAAAAAAAAAGAATTTTAAAACAATTATTTACTAATGAAATAACAAATTTTTTAAATGAAAAAAATAAAAACAAAAAAAACAAAAACAAAAACAAAAACAAATAATAGGATTATGATAGATTATTTAGACAAGCAGGTTACAGAGGTGGTGGTGTTGTTGCAGACAGTTTTGAACCAGCACCAAAAGTTGAAACTACAACTCCAGTCGAACCAACCCCACCTCCAACTTTTTTAACACCAACTGAAGAAGTTAAAGTTCAATTATTCCCAACCAATTGTCCAAAATGTGGTAAGAAAGCATACTTTAATGAACTTAAAGTTTATAACTCTCGTGATTGGCATAAGACGTATGTACTTTTTATTTATTTATTTATTTCAATTTATTTTCAAAAATAAAAATCAAAAAAAAAAAAAAAAAATTTATTAATCAAAAAATAAAAATATAAAATATAAAATAAATATTAGTTGTTTCGCTTGTTTCTCATGTAATAAAAACTTAGTAAGTGGTCAATACAGTGAAAAAGAAGGTTTAATTTATTGTCCAAGATGTTATCAATCTAAATTTGGTCCAAGTGGTTACACCAATACTGGTGCATTAGTTTTACATTAAAAAAAATAAAATCAAAAAAAAAAAAAATAAAATCAAAAAACAAGAATAAAATATGTGCTATAAAAAAATAATAATATTTATTTAAATAAATAATAAAAATAAAAAATAAAAAATAAAAAAAAAATAAAAAAATCTAATATAATATTTTAAAATGATTAATTTAAAAATAAAGTGGGGATGAGGCGGATATTTTTTTTTTTTTGACATCTAAAAATAAACAATGTCATATTTTTTTTTAATTTTTTTTTTTTTTTTTTTTCAATCCTTTTTTTTTTTTTTTTTTTTTTTTTTTTTCAAAAAATTTTACTAATTATTCATGTTCATATTTATATATATGAGCGATCTAAATATTTTAATAATTGGTGATAAAGGAACTGGAAAAACAACACTTTCAAATGCACTTTATTCTCACCCTTCTGTATTAAACCGTCAAAAATTCAGTTATGCATATGCAGATTCTCAAATAACCAAAGTCACAGAAGCAAAAATAAAATATAATCTACATATGTAACTATATAAACACACTCATATATAACAAACAATTAAAAAAATAAAAATATAATTTATTCTAACTTAAAAAAACATTCAGAATATCCACATCTAAATTCATCTCAAATAAAGAAGTAGATGGTAATAAAAAAGTAGATGATGATAATAACAAAAAAGTAAATGATAATAAAGAAGATGGTGGTAATGATGATAGTGATGATGATGATAGTGATGATGATGATGATGATGATGATGATGGTGATGGTGATGGTGATGGTGATGGTGATGGTGATGGTGATAGTGATGGTGATGGTGATGGTGATGGTGATGGTGATGGTTATGGTGATGGTGATGGTAGTGATGATAGTGATAGTGATAGTGATGATGATAGTGATGATAGTGATGATAGTGATGTTGATTATTTTGAAAAAAAAGAATTTGATTTTATAATATGTTTATTTGATATAACTAGTAGAGAAAGTTGGGGATTTATAAAATCATTTTTATTAGAGAGTGAAATTGATATTGAGTATTATTCAATGTGTAAAATTACAGTTATAGGTTCAAAAGAGGACTTAAATGAATTAATGGCTATTGAAAATGAAGAATTGGAAATAGTTTTAAAGAAATTGAAAATAAGTTATCAATTTGCAGATTTAACAAATCAAGAATCAATTACATCTTTAGTAACCACTATTTTCAATAGAATCTCTTCGAATCAACCTTATATCGCAAACTCTTTTGCAATCTCTTATCAACCAATTAGAATTAATAAATTAACATTTGACGCTTTAAATCATTTTAAAAGAAAAGATTCAACTTTAGAACCAATTGATCATTTTAAAAAACCACCAAATTCATTATTAAAATTAATAAATTCTGAAAGAATTATAGAATCAAATTTAAAAAATCAAATAAAAATGGAACAACAACAATACCAAGATGAAAGTGAAAATGATTACTATTATTATGATAATGTTTATAATAAAGATGATCATGATGATGATGATGATGGTGATGGTGATGATGGTGATGATTATGATGATGATGATGGTGATGATTATGATGATGATGATGATGATGGTGATGATGATGATGATGATGATGATGATGATGATGATGGTGATGATGGTGATGGTGATGATTATGGTTGTGACTATGATGATGACGATGAAGAAATGGAACTTGAAGAACAAAGCCATCAAAAATAAATGCTGGAAGTACGACAACACTCCAAGTCCAAAAACAAAATTAGAAAAAAAACAAGTGTTTGAAGTGAATAATTGATACT
>NC_007089.4:277600-305100 GCF_000004695.1 Dictyostelium discoideum AX4 | reverse complement strand
CAAATCATATCAAGAAGCATAAATCAACCGTATTAAAGGTTGACTGGCATCCAAACAATTTATTATTGGCAACCTCATCCTCTGACTACAAGGTTAGAGTATTCGACGCCTACATAAAGAAAGCCGATGGTCGTAGTGTCACTCGTCCATACGGTGAAGTCGCTTTTGGTGAACCAGTCTTTGAATTTGACCAATGCGCCTCATGGGTCCATGCCCTCAAATGGTCCCCATCCGGTAGTACCTTGGCTTACTCCTCACACGATGGTGTCTTTGCCGTTGCAAACTTTTCAACCAATCCACCAACCATCGAAAAACTCAGAGTTCGTAATTTACCATTACGTGATCTCCTTTACATCACTGAAAACTCTATCGCCGGTGTTGGTTACGATTGTGCTCCACTTTTAATCACTAATCAAAACGGTTGGAAATATTCTGGTGAAATGGATAAGGCCTCTGAAGGTGGTGCTGCCGCTGGCTCTGAAACCTCTGCTCGTAAACTCTTCCAAAATAAAGTAGACCTTGGTGAATCAAAATCTGCCGATAAAAAGTTAACAACCGTTCATCAAAATTGTATTACTTCAATCGTTCCATTCAAGAGTGTAGGTGGTGTCGTCTCTGATTTCAGTACCTCTGGTTTAGATGGTAACATTGTCGTATGGCATGTAAAAGCTCTTGAAGCTAAAAATAAATTCAAAGTCATTTAAATGAGATAAAAAAATAAAAATTTTAAATTATAAAAAAAAAAAAAAAAAAAAAAAACATATATAAAACTCATTCAACTACCTTCAATTATTTCCAAGAGTTAAATTTTATATATTGAAAAAAAAGAGATTATAGTAAAAAAATAAAAATTATAAAAAAAGTATTTATTAAAAAAAAAAAAAAAAAAAAAAAAAAAAAAAAAAAAAAAAAATATTTTTTTTTTGTTTTGTTTTTATTTATTTTTGTTTATTCAATTTTTATTTTTTTATTTATTTCTTTTTTTATTTTTTTTTAATTTTATTTTGAAAAAAAAAAAAACAATCCAACCCAATTGATTTTTAACTTCAAATCCATTATTTAAATTGTAAAGTTACAAAAAAAAAGTCAAAAATCCATCTCATTTTTTAAAAGTAATATGGCCAGATTTAAAAAATGTAAAAAAATAAGTAAATAAAAAAAAAAGTAAAAACTTAAAAAAAAAAAAAAAATAAAAAAAAAAAATAAAATAAAATATTAAAAAATTTCTTTTTTTGGAAATATAAAAAAATATTTTAAATTTTTGTTTATTTTTTTTATTTTTTTATTTTTTTTTTTATTTTTTTTTTTTACAAACCCTAAAAAAAAAAAAAATATGTCAAAATATTTTAAAAAAAGATCTCGTATCTCCAAGTCTTAAGATCTTTTTGCCAATGTTTTATTTATTATTTGAAATTATAAAAGCCTTTTTTTTTTTTTTTTTATTTTATAAATTAATTTTTTTTTTTTTAAAAAAAAAAATATTTGCAATTCTATTTTTGTAAATAAAAAAAAATTGGGAATTTAAAAGAGTAATCATAAAATATTTTCAATTTTATTTTTATAATTTAAAATAAGAAAAAAAAAAAATGGATGAAGAGGTAAGAGTCGGATTTCAAACAAATTATTTTGCACCACCAAATTTACCACCATTAACGCCAGAGGAGGAAGAAGAAAATAGAGTTTCAAGAAAGATAGAAGTTATAGCACATTATGTATTAGTTTTTGTTTTATTATCAAGTAAATTTCAAATTTTTTATTTAATTTTTTATTTTTTATTATAAATTTGAATTTAATTGGATTTTTATTAATGTATTTTTTTTTTTTTTCTTTTTATAGTTATAGGGTTTTATGTATTTTTTATTTCAACAATACTAGTTGATAAATATCTCACAAATTCTAAATTTTTTCATTATGAATATCCTTATTCCAATGAAGTTGATAAAAATAGAGCTTTATATAGAGCTGAATATTTAACAATTTGTAATTTAGATGATATTCCATTTGTAAGTTCATTTTTTAAATTATTATATTTATAAAACATTATTTTTTTTCTTTTTTTTTTCTTTTTTTATTAATACTAAAATTTTAAATATTTAAATTAAAAATAGGAATTTTATTATATAAAAAAGAAATCAAATAATTCAACAAACAAATTTAAAAATGTTGAAATTAGTCAATCAAATGGCCCAAACATTAATTGTGTTACTATGGCCAAATTTAAAGGAAAAACATCAATTAGTAATTATTATCCCTATTTCTTTTTTTTTTTTTTGTTAATATTTTAAAATTATATTTACTAAAATTTAATTATTATTATTATAATTATAATTATCAAACTCTAAAATAGAAATATTTGACAGATTCAAATTTGATAAAATTAAAGATGGTGATATTGGAGTTGTTAGATCATTAAAAAATGAAGAATTTAAAGAATTTATAAAAAAGAAGGATAATAATAATAATAATAATAAACAAGATAAATCAAATATGGTTCGTTCATTTATTTCCATTTTTACTCATAGATATAGAGAAACTATTGATAATAATAGAATAATGAAACATTCAATAGTGTTTGATCACAAACAAGGTTCAAAAATTATTTTAAAAAATTTTAATGATGAAACTTTTAAAATGGTTGTAAAAGAAAAAAAAGATTCACTAATAGAGGATGATATATTAAAATCTGGTTATTTAAATATTCCATATATAGCAAAAAAAAATAATATAAAAAAAAGTGTAAATAGCGGTAAATTAAAAAAATATAAAAATTGGTTAAATAAATTATTCATTTAAAAAATATGAATTACAAGTTGTAATCTATATGTATAAAGTGTGTTTTTTTTTATTTTTATGATGATGTCAACCAAATAGTTAGTTTTTATTAATAGTTTTTAAGATTGGTGAAATGTCATCGAAAATATAAGATTTTTTAAATATATTTTCTTGAGAAGTATTATTATTTGGTTCAATAGTTTCACTACTATCAATGATTTGATCTTTTGGAGGTTCGTTTGAATTTTTATTAATTTCATCTCTATCAAAACTAAATTCTAAAAGGTTTGGATTACTCTTTTTATAAGAGATACGTTGAATTGCATTTAAATTATATTGATAATCAACTTTAACATAACCACTAAATATTGGATGTTCTTTTAATGTAATAATATCTTTATCTGTTATAATTATAAATCTATTTTGTGATATTTGTTGAGTTGTTGTTGTTGTTGATGTTGTCGTAGTTGTTGTTGTTGATGTTACAGTTGAACTTGTAGAAGAGTTTATATTAATTGAAGCGCCATTATTATCAATAGATTGTGATTGTGATTGTGATTGTGATTGTGATTGTGATTGTGATTGTGATTGTTTTTGTTCTTGTTCAACACAATCAAACATAAAATTACAAGTATCTAACCAAACTTCAATACCTTGATATTCTTTATTGAATTCATTTTCAGCATCGATTTCTTCCCTTTGAATCTTTTCACGATCATAAATAAACTCGTCAGCTTCCTTTGGATAATTCTTTTCGTCAATGTAATAGTAATATTTCTTTCCTTCTTCGAATGCTATATTTTCATCTTCTTCGAAATCCATTATAAATGGTGAAAGATTTGGTAAATAAAATGATGAACTTAAATTAATCTTACTACCACTAGCACTATTAGTTGTACCATTATTCCAAATTGATGTTATTAAATTATTATTATTATTATTTTGACTACCATTAGTTGTTGTACTTGATGTACTACTTGTTAAAGAAATCATATTATCATTATTATTATTTATATTATTATTATTATTATTATTATTATTATTATTATTATTATTATTATTATTATTATTATTATTATTATTATTATTATTATTATTATTATTATTATTATTATTATTATTATTATTATTATTATTATTATTATTATTATTATTATTATTATTATTATTATTATTATTATCTACAACTTTTACATTATTTCCACTAACATTTAATTCAGGTTTATCAATGGAATTTACATTATTGATATTGGTAGCTGTATTATTAATATTACTACTACTATTATTTAAACCTCTAACACTTGGAGATAATACACCAGCACTAAAGTTATTATTATTATTATTATTATTATTATTATTGTTATTGTTATTATTGGTATTGGTATTAGCATTATTAATACCACTATTATTTAAACCTCTTACACTTGGAGATAATATGTCAGTATTAAAGTTATTATTAAGATTGGTATTACTATTATTTAAAGCTCTAACACTTGGAGATATTATATCATTATCGAAACCATTATTACTATCTAAAATACTAGTATTATTACCAGATGAATCTATATTATCTAAATCTATTAATGAAGATTTTGGTGGTTGTTGTTGTTGTTGCAGTGATTTTCTTAATGGAGTTCTATTTGAACCAATTGTTAAACTTGAATGATGTGGTGATTCACTCTTTGAAGGTGTTGCAGTCATATTACCACTACCCATCTGTGGTGAATTAAAATTATTATTAATTGAATTTGATTCGGATTGATTATCATAAATTGAAGATTTATCTCTAATCTTTAATTTATCTTTAAAGAAACTAAATGCACTCTTTAAACTTGAATCATTAGTTTCAGGTTGAAGTGGTGGATTTGGTGTTGTTATAGTTGAAATTGTTGAATTTGTACTAGTAGTAGTAGTTGTGTTTGTAGTGGACATATTATTATTATTATTATTATTATTATTATTGTTATTGGTAAGATTTGCTGATTGTCTAAAACTTCTTATCTTTGAAAGCCATTTCTCTTTTGGAGTTTGTTCAATTGTTGGTGATTGTGGAACCACTGGTGATAGTGGTGGTAATGTATTGAATGCATTTGGATTACAAACTGGACAATTCTCTGCAAAATGAACTGCCAATTCTAATCCTTTTGAAAGGAATATATCATGAATTTCTAAGGAAATAAAATATAATGATCTCGAGAGATTAGCAACCTTTTTTTTTTTATTAATTTATTAATATTTAAATATTTATCTTTCTATACATACTTTTATAGCCAGAAGGTACTTTACTAATATAAGGGAAACCATCTTTTAAGAATTTTAGAATATTCATATTCATATCACCATTTTCATTTGTATCAGCATCATTATTTAAAGAGGTTTGATTAAATTGTTGCCAATTATCATAAAATGTAAATCTTGTATAACCTTTCATATCAGAGAATGATTGAATAACTCTTGTGAATTCATCAGGTTGAGTAACTAATAAACTTGGTGGTAAATGAAATGCACCTGGGAATTTACCAGCTTTATAATATTTATAAATTCTACAATCAAATACGAAAAAATGATCTGGATATTCTTGTAATTCATCATCTTGATAATAATATGAAAATTTCTCTTTAACATTCTATTTTTTTTTTTTTATTAAAAAAAAAAAAAAGTAATTAAAATTAATAAAATATATATATCGAGTTAAAAAAAAAATATATATATATATATACAAACTTACATGTGAACCATCAAGTTTGGAATTTAAAATTAATTCTTCAACATCAATACTCATACAAACAGCATATTTATATTCTAAATAAATTAATTTAATTTGATCTAATTTTGGGGAGATTGGATGTTTACAATATGTGAATAACTTATTCCAATTTCTAATAAAAGTTAATGGTGTACAAGATCTTAATTGTTCAGCTTTCTTTACTAAAGCTGGTAACTTTATTTGATTTGATAAACTATTTACAATATTTTTCTCTTCCAATAATTGTAAAATATCTTTTGACGTACCTTTTGTCAATGATAAAGTTGCTTCTCTTTTTGAAATAATTAATGCCAATGCAAAATAAATATAAAAATCTTGATTATTATGATATAAAAATAAATCCCAAATTTGAATTAAAAATTTAATATCAATACAACCACAAAACATATGATTAATCTAAATATATAAAAGTTAATAAATAATTTATTATTATTATTATTATTATTATTTATATACAAAAGAAACATACCCATTCATAAAAATAATGCATTGAATTTACAGTTCTTTGGTTTAAAAAATGTGATAATATTGGATCATGATATAATAATAAAATTCTAAACATTTCACTCTCACATCTAATTATGATATACAAAAAAAAAATCAATATTAGTATATTGATTCATTATTATTATTATTAATATTATTATACTTACAATAAAATTGGATTTGCAGTTGAATATGGATAAATTCCAGAATTTGAAATTGATTCAATTAATTTTAATGATAAAGACATCCAATCATTTTCAGTTGGATTTTGATGTAGGATTGAAGGAATTGATGATGATGATGATGATGATTTTTGTAATTTCAATGTATTGATCTCCTCAACCAATGATAAAACCACAAATGGTATCATTAATTTTGCAACATCAATACTATACTCTCTTTTAGTTTTTGTACAAAAGAATCTAATGAATCTAGATAATCTATCAGCAATTGATTCAGTTGATAGTTTTTTAATATCTTCAAAATTAGTTGTTGTCGATGATGATGATAATGATGATGATGAGGTTAATGATGTTGTATTACTATTACTATTATTACTATCATAATCACTTAATATTGGTGATGCATTTAATGGTTGTAATGGTGTATCCAATATAATTGAAGGGTTTGAATTTGAAGATTGATCTAATAAACTTGTTGTAGTTGGACTGGTTGTATTACTTTTATTAATTGATGAAAAACTATCGAATGAATAAGATGATGATGAATTATTGAATGATTTAATTTGACTAATTAAATTATAATCTTGTGACAATTGTAAACAATCCCTATTTAACATTTCATTATGAAATATTGGTTCTGAATTAAATCCACTTGTAGGAGATGTATTATTATTATTATTATTACTATTATTACTATCATTTGATGATGTTAATCTATTATCTATAAATCCTTGATCACCTTGTTGTACAATATGCTTTGGTGTAAAATAAAAATAAAAATGTAAGTATAAATCTATAAAATATATAAATAATAAAATATATATATATATATTTACCTTCCAAATTGCATATCTTAAATTATTTGGAGTTTGAAGTTCACATAATTCTTTAATTTGTTTTTTTGATAATGACCATTCATCATAACTATAATCATCTTGAGAAGCTTTTTCTAAAATATTTTTAACTAATGATTCAATTACTTGTTCTCTACTTTCATTCATTGTAATATGTATAGTTTAATGTTATTATTGTTAATATTATTATAAAATATCAATTGACATAACCTCTATTAATTTTGTGATTTATTTAATATTTTTTTTTTTTTAGTTTTTTTAAAAGATATTTTTTTTTTTTTTGTGCAATGACATCAACAACAAAAAAAAATAAAATAAAATAAAAAAAAAAAAAAAATTATAAAAAAAAGTAAAAAAAAAATTAAAAAAATTAAAAAAATTAAAAAAAAAAAAAAAAAAAAAAGGGGGAAAATTAAATAAAAATAAATAAAAAATCTTTAAATAGAAAAAAAAATAGAATTCTGTTTTTATTGTAATTATACACTTTTTTTTTTTATTTATTTATTTTGTAATTTTTTCAAATTTGAATTTTTAATTGAAGTAACGAAATGATTTAATTTATCTTCATATATTTTTGGATGTGATCTCATATGGAGAACATGTGGTGAATCGTCGAAACATTTATAATCTAGATGATTGACATCTGATAAATTATTCTTTATTTTACCAACTAAATTATCGATATCATCAGAATGAACTATAGTATCAGCTTTTGAATAGAAAATTAAATGTTGCCATTGATTCTTTTTTGAGGTTAAAATTTGTTGATACGATGACATCTTACTCCAAAATAAAACTACAAATAATGGTACTACCAATGCTAATAAGAAAGTTACAAACATATTTGGACTAGTTAAACGGAATGCTGAATAGATGGATAATGGTCTAATTGCAGGCAACGAATCCAACACAGTTCCCTTTACCAAAGGAGCCATCCACTTGCAATCCTCTCTTTCATGAATTTGACGAATCATATGTGCATAATAAAATCCACCACCATTTGAAAATGCATTAAATATTACACTTTTACAATTTCTATTCTCTTTTAAATATTTTTTAATTTGTTCTAACATTTCATCACCTTTATTTTGAATTACTCCTGGAACCAATCTAAATATTTTAAAAAAAAAAAATAAAAAAAAGGGGGGAAGGGGGAAGGGGGAAGGGGGAAGGGGGAAGGGGGAAGGGTTAGTATTTATTTAATATTTACAAATTATTTTAAAATAATGATACAATACAATTGAATTGGTTTTGAACAAAATGAAAATGTATTGAAACCACGTTTTCTCCATTGGTCAACATATTTTAATAAATGTTCACGACGACATCCCATCCAACCTAAAACTACTACCAATGGTCTATCTTCACCTTCATATGGTAATGGTGAATCATTTTCTGCTTGAAGATATTCTAATATTGGTAATTTTTGGGCACCCATATTTCCTTTTTTTTTTTTTTTTTTTTGTTAAAGCACAAAAGTGTTTTGTTTTTTTGTGAAAATAGAAATACAAAAAAAAAAAAAAAAAAAATTTTATTTAAATGTACTCCCAACTATTTTTTTTTTTTTTTTTTTTTTAAAATTATTTAAAATAAAATTAAAAAAAAAAAAAAAAAAATTAAAAATATGGTTTTATGATTTTCTTTAATTGGAAATAAATGACAAAATGAAAAATAGTTGGGATTTTTAAAAAAAACACCTTGATAAAAACTTTTTATTTGAGTCGTCATAATTTTTTTTTTTTTTTTTTTTTTTTAATTAAAATACGATTAGATATCAAAAAAGGAGTGTGTTTTTTTTATTTATTTTTAAAAAACAGATTACAAATTTAATAAAATAAGGTTAAAAAATTATTATTATTATTTTTTTTTTATAATCAAAAAATAATATATTGTATATTTTTTTTTTTTTTACTAATAATAATAATTTTTATTTGTAATTAATTTTAATTTATTTTTTTTTAGATTTTTTTTTTTTTTTTTAAAAATTTTTTATTTTTTATTTTTTTTTTTTAAAATTTTTTATTTTTTTTATTTTTTTTTTTGATCGTTCATTCACCCAAAAAAAAAAAATAAAAACATTGTTTTATTTTAAATAATTGACAAAAAAAATAAAATGGTATCAATTAAAAATTTATATTTAGTATTATATAATGTTATACAAACAATTGGATGGAGTATTATATTATTTAAATTAAGTATTCATTTATTTGAAACTCAATCACCAGTTGGAGTTTGGGAAAAAGTTGGAGCGTTAGTATCAATTTTTCAATATGCAGCAGTATTGGAGATTGTTCATTCAGTATTTGGTTTAGTAAAGACATCAGCAGCTACAACATTTATTCAAGTATTTTCACGTGTTGCATGTGTATTCTTGGCACAAAACGTACCAACCACTCAAAACCATTTCTTCCTTTCATTGATGTTAATGTCATGGTCAATTACAGAAGTAATTCGTTATAGTTTTTACGCACTTTCAATTCTAAAGATCGATTCTTACATTTTGGGTTGGTTAAGATACACAACTTTCATCATACTCTATCCAACCGGTGTCACTGGTGAAACTGGTACAATTTGGACAAGTTTGGAATTCGTCAAGAACACTAAATTTATGACATTGACAATGCCAAATTCTTTGAATTTCGCATTCGACTTCCATAATATTTTAATTTTCTCTTTAGGTTTCTACGTTATTGGTTTACCATATCTTTACACTTATATGTTAGGTCAAAGAAAGAAGTTTATTGCTTCTCATAAAAAAGGTTCAACTACAAATATTAAAAAAACAAATTAAATAAATAAATTAAAATTTAATTAATAATTAATAGTTAATAATTTATATATATATTTTTAAATTTTTTAAAAATTAAATCTAGATTATTTTTTTTTTTTTTTAATTTTTTTTTTTTAATTTTTTTTTTTTTAATTTTTTTTTTTTTTTTTTTTTTATATTAAAAATATATTCCCTCTTGAAGTTCCCCAAAATAAAAAAAACAATTACAAAAAATGAATGGTGGTAAATAATTAAATTCTAAAAATAAAAAATAAAATGTAAAATAAAATGAAAAAAAAAAAAAAAATGAAAATAATTTTTTTTTTTTTTTTCTTTTTTTTTTTTTATTTTTATAAATTTGGACCCCATCAAAACAGATATACAAAACAAAAAAAAAAAAAAAAAATGAGCAGCGAAAAAGAAATTCAACAACAATTATCACAAATGCAAGGTCAAGGTTTTGATGTATGTAGGAGAGAAAATAAAATATTTAGAAAAAAAAAAATAAAAAAATAATCTAATTTAAAAAAACATTTAAATAGCCCGAAGCCCAACAAAGACAAGAGGCTCAAAGACAAGAAGCAAATGAAAGAAGACAAGGTATCTTAATTCAAATTTTGACACCAGATGCTAGAGAAAGATGTACGTTTATTATTTTTTTGATTATTATTATTATTATTATTATTATTATTTTTATTATTGGCTATTTTTAGATTACTTTGATTCTAATTTTTCATTCAACTAAAAATAAAAAAAAAAAAAAAAAAGTATCAAGAATTACAATTGTCAAACCAGAGAAATCACGTCAAATTGAGGATTTAATAATAAGGGCAGCACAAACTGGTCAATTAACAGAGAGAGTTGATGATGCTAAACTTATCTCATTATTGGAACAATTAAGTGAAAAAACAAAAAAAACAACAATTACAATGAAAAGAAGAACAATTGAGGATGATGATTAATCATTTTAAAAATATTTACCTCACATACAACCATAAAATACAATAATAAATAATAATAATAAATAATAATAAATAATAATAAATAATAATACAAGTAGAATGAACACAAAATCAATCCTGATCTATAGAAATTATTTACCAACTATTATTTATAATTAAAAAAAAAAAAAAAAAAAAAAAAAATCTAAAAAGCAAGAGAAATATCTTTAAAAAAAAAATAAAAAAGATTAGTATTTTATTTTATTTTATTTGAAGACCATTATTAAATAAAGAGTATATTCGCAAGATTTAATTTTATTTGAAAAAAAAAAAAAAAAAAAAAAAAAAAAAAATCAAAATTTGATAACAATGATTTTTATTAATTTTTTTTATTATTTTTATTATTAAAAAAAAGGGGGTTATATCTTAAGATTTGGATATTTTCATCAATTTTTTTTTTTTTATTTTTTTTCTTGAAATTGGTAAAAAGAAAAAAAAAAAAAAAAAGGTAAAAATTTAATTTTGTAATTTGAAAATAAAGATGTTTTCTTTTGATTATTAAAATAATTTTTTTTCAATTATTTTTTTTTTTTTTTTTTTTTAATTATTTTTTTTTTGTTGTTAAAAAATAATATTTAAGTAAAAAAAATCATTTTTTCCAAATCATTAGTTATAATACACATATTCTTATTTTTAAAAAAAAAAAAAAAAATGGCAAGCACCCAAAATATTGTTGAAGAAGTTCAAAAAATGTTGGATACCTATGATACCAACAAAGATGGTGAAATCACAAAAGCTGAAGCTGTTGAATATTTCAAAGGAAAGAGTATGGAATTAGTTTTATTATTCTTTAATTAAAAATTACAAAAAAAAAAAAAAAAAAAAAAAAAAAAAAAAAAAAAAAAAATTATTAATCTCACACACATATTTAAATAAATTATTTTTATAATAAAAAAAAAAAAAAAAAAAATAGAGGCCTTCAACCCAGAAAGAAGTGCAATTTATTTATTCCAAGTTTATGATAAGGATAATGATGGTAAAATTACAATTAAAGAATTAGCTGGTGATGTAAATATTAAAATAATAAAATAAATTAAAATAAAATAAAATAATAATAAATTAATTAATTTTTTTTATTTTTATTTTTTAGATCGATTTCGATAAAGCTCTTAAAGAATATAAAGAAAAACAAGCAAAATCTAAACAACAAGAAGCTGAAGTTGAAGAAGATATTGAAGCATTCATTTTAAGACATAACAAAGATGATAATACTGATATTACTAAAGATGAATTAATTCAAGGATTCAAAGAAACTGGTGCTAAAGATCCAGAAAAGAGTGCCAATTTTATTTTAACTGAAATGGATACAAATAAAGATGGTACCATTACAGTCAAAGAATTAAGAGTAGTAAGTTTTAAATTTTTTGATTACCAAAAAAAAAAAACAAAAAAAAAAAAAAAAAAAAATCGTCTTATTTTTTAAAAAATACTAATCCTTTCTTTCTTTATTTTTCTCAAATTATTCAGTATTACCAAAAAGTTCAAAAATTATTAAATCCAGATCAATAAATTAATAGAGTTTACCTTTTTAATTTTACAATCCAAAAAATTAAATAAAAAAAAAAACAACACTTATTATTAATTAAATTAATTATCTTTTTTATTTTATAATATTTAAAATTATTATTTGAATTTTAAAAAATCTTTTATTTAAATACTTTAATATTACATTCCCAAAAAAAATAAAAATAAAAACAAAATTAAACAAAAAAAACAACCATATCACCATATCTATGAATTTTTAAAAAATTGTTTCGCCCAACCACAAGGTTAAATAATAAAACTTCAATAATGCATTTTTTTTAATAAAAAATAAAAAAAATATATGGAAATCAGGTTATAATTTAATTTAATTTAATTTTTTTTTTTTTTTTTTTTCAAATAATTGAGATTTAAAATTCGATTTCTATTTTATTTTTTTTTATATTTGAAAGTGTGTGATGTGTTTTTTTAACATCACCAATATTAAATTTTTTATGGCTTGGCAATAATAATGGAAAATCAAAAAAAGAAAAACTTTTTTGTGTGGGAAAGTGTGTCCAAACAATTAAAAAAAATAAAAAAATTTATTCTTATATATATATGTTTTTTTTTTTTTTTTTTTTTTTTTATTTTAATTATTTTTATTTGCCGACATATTGTATATTAAAACTACACAATCTATACATTTTTACAATATGAAAGTTTTATTTTTATTTTTATTTGTTTTTTTAATTTCAAAAATTGATGGGATTTATATTCCTCATCCTATTGGTAATTATTTATAAATTTTAAAAATTAAAAAATCATAGCAATAATTTAACACTTTTAATTTTAATATTTCTATAAGTATTCAGGGTACAAATAAATCATTGGTTTATACATATGACATAAATGGTTTTTTTTTCAAGCTTTTCTTTTACTGATTTAAAATATGTTTTACCATTTACTTATGAAAATAGTAGCAGAATAAGAACATGCACTGCTGATATGGATGAAGTAATTGCAAAAAATTACATGGTGGTGTGACATCATGTTTAATGGATGTAGATGGTTCTGATGCATGTGGTGTAGCAACAAATATTACAAAGGATTTTCCAGTTCCATTAATTCAAGGTGATTTTAAACCTCCAACAAATGGTTTATTTTTTTCAAGCTTTTATTTTCCTGATATAAAATATGTTTTACCATTTACTTGTGAAAATGGTAGCAGAATAAGAACATGTACAGCAGATATAGATGAAGAAATTGCCAAAAAAATTTCATGGGGCTGTGATATCATCAATAATAATGGATGTAGATGGTTCTAATGCATGTGGTGTAGCAACAAATATTACAAAGGATTTTCCAGTTCCATTAATTCAAGGTGATTTTAAACCTTCAACAAAAGGTGGTCGCTCTATAATCAAAGGATATTACTTACTTCTTTAAATTTCAACTTATTTGACTATAATTCCAAATACAAAAGTTTTTTTTGTCGGCAACATTGGTGATGAATCATTTGATGCAACTAATTTATTTCTTGATTATAAAGGTGGTTGCGGCGAAATAACATTTGAATGGTCAAATGGCTTCAAGTATTCGTTTAATCACACGAGTCCAATCATTGATAAAATTTCTAGTGATAATTCTTCATTGGTTGCAATTGGTTCAAATTTTTGTAATTCAACCGATGCCAATATCTTTATTGATGGTGTTCGAGTTGATAAAAAAATTTTATTTTCAATTGATCATGAATTCTTTCAATTAAGATACTCCTCACAATATTGTAAATCAATTTATGTAAATATTATTTCAGTCGGTTTAGAATCAAATAAAATCAAATTTGATTTCCGATCTTTTCTTTTAAAGATAAATAGTATTCCAAAGTCAAAAGGTGGTTAGATAACAATTGTTATCTGGAGAAAGATTATCATCTGAAAAAATCAATTCATTGATAATCGTTAAAATTGGTAACCATCAATGCAAAAATGTTATTTCTTCTATAAATGAAATAACATGTAATTTAGATCCTGTTCAAATTGGTGCTATTAATGATTCAACTGGTTTACGAGTTAATGTTTCAATAGACGGTATTGCTAATGATAATATTTTATTGTTTTCATTTGATGTACCTTTTATTTCTGGTTTTATTCTACCTCAAGGAGATGTTAAATTAATTGGTGATTGTTTAGGTTCAAATGAATCAACTCAAGTCTATATTGATGATATCCAACAATTAAATTTAACAACCAATATAAATGATAAACAAACAACTCTATCATTTACACCATTAAATCAAATAAAAAATTCAAAGTTATATATAATTGTAAATGGTAAAAAATCAAATGTAATCTAAATTGATTCATCATTCTTTGTTAAATTATCACCATCATCACCATCAGTACTTGGTCAAATTGTAAACTTTAAATTATATAATGTTAATATTTTAAATCATTCTAGTGTACCAATTCTTACATTTATGTATAACACAACTATTCAAGGTATTGATAATTCAAATTCAAATGAGTATTCAACACATACGTACTCATTCCCAATTCCAAAGCGTTGTGGAAGGAATCTTATTTCAATTTCAATTGGAAATCAAACTACACGTACTGAACTTTTTTACAAATTACCAAATGTTACAAGCTGTTCAATTAGTAGTGATCAAATGATTCGTTGTTCGGGCCATTATGCCAACAATGTTAACTACTATGAAAATGGTAAAGTTAAAATCCAATTTTCAAATGGGATAGTATTTGATGATATCCCAAATAAGAAAATAAAATTTGAAAGTAACTTCTTTTTTTTCCCATTAAAACCAGAATATGGATCAAGTGAACTTTCTTTAATCGTATGCGATGATACATCAACAGGTTTTAAAGTTAATATATCACCAACACTTACTCAAATAAACAACTATCCAGTTTTCAATTCCACAGACGGTCAAATAATAATTAATGGTGAAAACTTTATTCCAAACACATGTGATAATACAAGTGTTTATTGCTTCTCTAATCAACAAATATATAATTGTTCATTTGAAAACTATACTTCCATTTCGTGTGATATTGAATTGGCTGGACCATTTGATCAAATTTGTCAAATCAAATTCAATGGTGAAAAACAAAATAAAAACATAACAATTTCATATTCCACCAATTGTATTAAACTCAACAATGATTTCAAATTCATCAATTGGGGGTATTATCACAATTTTTGGAAATGAATTTTATAATGAAACTATTGAAATATCAATTGGTAAAAGAAGATGTTCAGATCCTACTTTTATTAATTCAATGATTATTTCATGCATTGTTGAACCTTTAAATGGAAATAATACTCAACAAGAGCAACAACAACAACAATATGCAAATGTTACAATTAATGGAAAGTGGTGGTAACTATTTAATGATTTATATTGAAAATCCAAATAAAGGTGATCTAGGTAACCAATCATCTGAAAATAATAGAAACAATACTGGTAAAAAAATATTTGATGGTTGTAATAATGGTGATAGTGATAAATATAAAAGTATATTTGAAAGAAAGAAATGGTTAATACCATTTATGGCAATTGCTGGATTTATCGCTTTTTGTGGAGGCTTTGCATTGATAATACGTATAAATAGAAATAAAAGAACTGTTGTTCATATGAAAAATCAACTTTCAAATGCAATGGATGGAGTACAGATAAGTTTAAAAAAAATTAGATACAGATCTGATTTGAAAACTCTTAGAGGGTTACCTAGTGGAGGAGAACGTACTCTAACAACAGAAGAACAAGAAGCATCTTCATCCTCAACACCTCCACCAACAAGACCACCACAAACACCACTATCTGAAAATCAAATGGGAAAACTACCAGACTATGTTTCAGTAGCGGGGTGTGTATAAAAAAATAAATAAAAAAAAAAGGCGACCAACTCACCAGCGCCTCGTAAAATTACTTTTCACCAATGTTGTAGTAAAAAAAAAAAAAATAGTATAAAAATTAAAAAATAATAAAAAAAAGAATAAAAAAATAACTATTTTTATTATTTTTTTATTCTTTTTTTTATTATTTTTTAATTTTTATACTATTTTTTTTTTTTTTTTTACTACAAAATTGCAAATATTTTAATAAAAAATTTTAAATCAAAAAATAAATGAATTAAATTTATTTTTTTTTTTTTTTTTTTTTTTTTTTAATACCTTATATCATTTTGTGTATTTTAGAGTGGTCTACTTATTTTATTTTATTTTTTTTTATACTAAATTCGTTTTAAAAATAAATAAAATTAAATTATTTAATGGAAAATAATAAAAAAGAATGTCGCAAATTTATCAATAAAAAAAAAAAATAAAAAAAAAATAAAAAAAAAAAACTCAATTTTTTTTTTTTTTTTTGCTTTTTTTTTTTTTATTTTTTTTCTTTTTTTTTTTTTTTTTCAAAGCTCTCACTTGAAGCGCATCACAATAAAAATAATAATGATAAAGCAATTAACTAAATTAAATATCACAAAACAATTAGCCAATAATATTGGTAAAAGACAATATTGCTCATACTTTGAAAATAGAAATAATAATTTACCATATAACACAGATCCAATTGAAAAAGTTGAAGACTCACCAAATACATCATCAAAATATTTCGATTTATGTATGTATTTTTTTTTTTTTTCTTTTTTTTGTAATTGAATTGATAATTATTAATATATATAAATATTATTTAAAAAATAATTAGATAATAAACATAAAACATTTGTACCATTTTTTGATAAGAATTCAATTACAACACCAGCAATTACAGGTTTATATCCAAGAGAAGGTGGGGAATTTGTAGCACCATCAGCATCAATTATTGGTAATGTTAATTTAGGTGTAGGATCATCAGTTTGGGATAACTGTGTTATTAGAGCAGACGTTAATTACATTCATATTGGTGCATTTACAAATGTTCAAGATGGTACAATCATTAGAGAAGCCAATGAGCCAATATCATTGGACCACAATGGCAGCACAATCATTGGTGATCAAGTAACAATTGGTCACAGTTGTATACTTGAAGCATGTACTGTCGAAGAGAATTGTTTGATTGGAATGGGTTCAATTTTGGAACCAGAATCATACGTTGAAGCAAACTCAATTTTAGGTTCAAATTCAATCTTAACCAAAGGTTCTCGTATTAAATCTGGTGAACTTTGGGTTGGTAAACCAGCTAAATTTGTTAGAAATTTAACTGAAAATGAAAAAATCGATATTAGTAATAGTGCTCATTCCTATATGTTAAATGCTGAAAAAGCATTTGAATCTTTTGGTTTAGATAAAGATTCTTTCATCTATATTGATGCTCAACAACAAGGCATTCAAGTTGGTTGGAAAGGTAGTTATTTTTCTGAATAAAATAAAATAAATTAAAAATAAATTAAATTAAATAAATAATAATAAAAATAAAAATAAATTTATACCGAAAAAGTTGTAATCAAAAACAAAAAAAAAAAAAAAAAAAAAAAAATGAAAAAAAAAAAAAAATAAAATAAAATAAAAATAAAAAGTTTAAGCAAAATACAAATAAAAAAAAACATAATAACAATAAAAGAAATAAATTAGTATAAAAATTTCTCGATTTGTTAAAGATATTTTTTTTTTTTTTTTTATAATTTATTTATTTTTTTTTTTTTTTTTTTTTTTAACCAACCGAAATGAAAAAAATGGGTTGTTTTATAAAGAATTTAAACAATTAGTAAATCAAAAAAAAAAAAAAAAAAAAAAAAAAAAAAAACCAAATTTCCTGCCAATCACAAAAAATATCAATTTCAAATCTATTTACTATTTTTTTTTTTTTTTTTTTTTTTTTTTTTCACAGAGAAAGTGTTTTTTAGTATCATTTTTAAATAAAACCATTTAAAAAAAAAAAAAAAAAAAAAATTTCACACCGATTATATCTTTATTTATTTTTTTTATTTATTTTTATTTTATTTTATTTTATTTTTTAAACACTTTTTATATGAACCCTTAATCGCTCATACAAACTTCAAAATCACAACGGTTGAATTTTTTTTTTTTTTATTTTATTTTATTTTATTTTTTTTTTTGAATTTTTTTTTTTTTTTTTTTTCCAATTTTTTTTTATTTTTTTTTTTTAAAATTTTTCAAATTTTTTTTTCATATTATTTTACACTATCCCCTCATCCGTCAACCAAAGAAAAAAAAAAATCTAAATAACTAAATTTAATTAAAAAGTAAAAAATAATTTTTTAAAAAAAAAAAATTATTTGAAGTTTTTTTTTTTTATTTTTTTTTTTTATTTGTTTTATACTAATAAAACAATAAAAAAAAATTATAATTAAAAAAATAAATAAATAATAATAAAAATAATAAAAATAAGTAGGGAATAAATAAAATAGAATAAAATAATAAAATAAATAAATGTCAAATTCAGACAATTTCTCATTTGATAGCTTTAGATTATCACAATCTATTGATTTAACAGGGTTTGCAAATCAATACGGATTAAATAATAGTGTTAGTAATGTAAATAATAGATATAATTTAACTTCATTTAGTGAATTTTCACATCAACTTGAACTTGAACAACAACAAAACAATCATCATCATCACCACCATCATCATCAACAACTACCACCACAACCACAACCATCAACACAACATCATCAACAATTATTAATTCAAGCTCAACAATTATTACAACAACAACAAGCAACACAACAAGCTGAACTTTTACAACAACAACAAGCAGCACAATTACAACAGTTATTACAAACTCAACAACAACAACAAGCTCAACAACAAGCAGCAATAGCAGCACAACAACAGCAACAACAAAATGAATTACTATTACAACAGCAACAACAACAACAAAAGTTACAACAAGAACAAAATGAAATTCAAAGATTACAACAACAAATCCAACAAATGGAACAAACATTTATAACAGGTGATATTAATACTGAATTGACCGAGTTGTTGAGCAATTTGGAGACATTAGCACATGAATCCATTCAACATTTATTCTTCCTCTGTAAGGTGTTACAACCTCATTTGACCGAGGAATTGCGATTCCCATTGTTAAGTAAGATGTTTAGCGATATGCCACAGATGATACCATTGTTGAGTATCGCCAATCATAGCACCTATTTACAGGATCCGAATAACCATGCATTCAAGTTGTTTATGGATTTCAAAGAATTGGCAAACTTACTATGCAAGATAAGCTATTTGCAATTGTTTCATTTAACCAATAATATCATTCCACCAGGTTCACCACAGTTTCAATTCAATTTCTTTCTAAATGTTCAAGAATATTTTAGATTGGCCTCATTTGATAGGTTACGAATTTTCAATCAGTCATTGGGTGGTGATCAGTCCCTCTCAAACACCTATTTACACATTCAAAAAATCATGTCTTTAGATTCTTCAATACCAATCGATATCATTCATTTCGTTGCTGGTATCATCTCGTTACCTCTATCTGATCTTTACTTATTTCATCATTGGTTTTCAAATTTATCTAAAAAATTATTAGCTGTCCTATTAGCATTACTTCAATTAGATTCTTCAACAGTTTTAGATTTAAAAAGAATTTTAGCAACAAGTGTAACATTTACAAATGAAAATAATAATAATAAAAATAATAACATTTTAAATAATACAATAATACCGCAAAATAAATTAAATGATAATAATAGTAATAATAATAGTAGTAATAATATTTCATTACCAATGCCAATATATAATGGGAATAATAATAATAATAATAATAGTAATATAAATAGTATAAATAATAATAATAATAATAATAATATAAATAATATATCTGTAGAAATACCAACCTCACCTGTACAAAGTAATAATAATAATTTTGAAAATTCATCCGCTCCATCTTCACCATTTATAAATAATTATAAAGAACCACTATCACCAATTATGTCAGTACCATCAACACCAAATTTAACAACACCTGTATCAAAATCATCATCACAACCAACTCAAACACCACAACGTCAATTAGCGATAACACCAAATAATAATAATAATAATAATAATCCATCAGATTGTTTTTATTTAAAGATTGCAAGACAACCACCACCAAAAACTGTTTATCAAAGAATTTTAAAACCTTTCCCACAAGTTATGATTTGTGGACCTGGTGTAGATACAGAGAATTTCTCAAATTTCTATGTCGAAGTAACCCTATTAAGAAATGATAATCAAACTGAATTGGTCAATTATATCGATGGTACAAAGACATCACGTATCACTGGTGGTTTCGCTCCTTTCAAAAAATTAAAAATTTTATCAACTACTCAACAATTAAGAACACTTTTTAGATTAAAATTTGTTTTAAAAAAATATATATCAAATGAATCTCAAACTTTTCCTGAAGCAACTGTACTTTCTGATCCAATTGAAGTATTCTCTCATACAATTTATTTAATTGATAAACAAGATGGTAAATTTTTTTTTTTTTTA
The DNA here is from genome assembly GCF_000004695.1 of Dictyostelium discoideum AX4. NCBI lineage: Eukaryota > Evosea > Eumycetozoa > Dictyosteliales > Dictyosteliaceae > Dictyostelium > Dictyostelium discoideum. The sequence goes on along the minus strand of NC_007089.4, from coordinate 284,332 downwards.
TTTTAAAATAGTTTAAAAATATGCATATATACTAATTATCATTTATTATTTATTTATTATTATTATTATTATTATAGTACCATTTCCACCAACTGTTAGCGAAATTATTCCAGCATCAGCAAAAGCTCGTACAAGAGTTGTAATTCTAGGTTCAAACTTTTCAAATACAGGTGATCTAAAAGTTTATTTTGGTTCAACTAGTGTAACTGCCACTTTTTATGAACAAGGTACTATCATTTGTCAGGTACCACCAAATGCACCAAATCAACCTTCAAATGTTAACATTAAAGTTTCAAATGATGGAAGTCAATGTAGTGAATCAAAGGGTATGTTCAATAATATACCTTAGGAAGAAATATAATAATAAATAATAATAATAATAAATAATAATAATAAAAAAAAAAAATTAACAAATAAAATAAAAATTAAAATTAACAAATAATAATATAAAGATTAAATGTTAAATTGTATATTTTAATATATTTTTTTTATGGAGATAATCTCTTTGTAATCCAATTATCATTATTTGAATCAGTTGGAACGTATTTAAATCTATCATGAATTCTACCACTTTTACCTTGCCAAAATTCAAAAGCATAAGGTTTAATTCTCCAACCACCCCAAAATGGTGGTAAAGGTACTTCTTGATCTTTGAATTTATTCTCCATTTCAATTGTTTTCTCTTCTAAATGTTGTTTGGTTACTTCTGATGATTGAAATTCTGATACCCATGCACCAATTTGTGAACTACGTGGACGTGATTTAAAATATTTTTCACTCTCTAAACGATCGACTTTTTCAACACTACCCTCAATTCTAACTTGTTTTTGTGTCCAAAGGAATGTCATTGACGCAAATGGATTCTCTGATAACTCTTTACTCTTTCTACTATTGTAGTTTGTATAGAATACAAATCCTTGATGATCAAAATGTTTTAATAATACAACTCTTGCTGATGGTTTTCTTTCTATTGAACATGTTGCTAATGTGAATGCATTTGGTTCTGCTCCTTCATTTTTCAATTCAATCTCTTGAGTTAACCACATATCAAACATTTTAAATGGTGATTCTAATAATCCTTCTTCTTTTAATTCTCCCATTCTATAATCTTTTCTCATATTTGCAACTAAATCTTCATTTTTTAATTCTTCATTATCTAAATTAATTGACATTTTTTTTTTTTTTTTTTTTTTTTTTTTTTTTTTTTTTTTTTTTTTTTAGAAAAAGTATTTTTATACAAATAATAAAATGATATGTTTTTACAAAAATTGAAAATGAAAAATAAAAAAATAAATTTTCTTTTTTTTTTTTTTTTCTTTTTTTTTTTTTTATAAAAAAAAAAAATAATTTGATAATTAAAGAAATCAATTTATAATTTTAAAAAAATAATTTAAATAATTTAAATTAATTATATTATATTACCTTATTTAATATAATTTTTATTTTTTAATAATTTTTTTTACTTTTTTTAAATTTTTTTTTTTTTTTTTTTTTTTTTGAATTTTTCATTTATTTATTTTTTATTTTTTTTTTTTTTTTTCTTTCATTTAAATTTTTTAAATTACTTTTTCAATTTAACAGCGCGCCTTGTGCTTTTTTTTTTTGTCAATTAAAAAAAAATGGATATAAAGAAAAGAGAATTCGATAATTCAACAGATCAATTAGGGTCATATGGCGAAAATAATGATTCAAAGAGATTAAAACTTGAAATTGAAAACGAAATTGATAAATCAATGTAAGAAATTTCTTTTATTTTAATCTATTTTTATTTAAATGTTTACTAATTTTTAAAAAAATTTTTTTTTAAAAAATAGTGAACCAAGTCCAGTTATTCATTGTCGAGGACTTCCATATTCAGTAACAGATGCAGATATACATGCATTATTATCACCTTTTGGAAAAGTTGAAGCAGGTAAGACACCCTCAAAATCACAAACAAAACAAAAACTTCACTTTGTTTTTATTTTTTATTTTTTTTTTTTTCTTTTTTTTCACTCGCCATTATTAACCACATCATTTTATATATTACCTCCCCTTTTTTAATAATACCATAATATCATAAAAAATAAACTCAAATCTTTTATACCATACACATTTCTTTTGAAACTCTCTCCAAACTAAATAATCCATCATCATACTCAAATAATGCTCGCCACCCTCCCCAAACAAACAAATAAACAAACCAATCAAAATCAACAAAAAAACCAACCAACCAACAAACAACAATCCAATATACCAAAAACACCATCATCAATAATTTACATCACTGTTTTTAGTATGTTTAATGAGAATGGGACAAGCATTAATTGAAATGGACTCAATTCAAACATCTACAAGCATCATTTCTCTTTCTATAACTAAACCATTCATATTACATAATCAAAAGGTACCACATTAAAAACATATACTTTTGTTATCACTAAATATCCAAAAAAAAAAAAAAAAAAAAAAAAAAAAAAAACCAATTAAAAATAATAATAATAATTTTTTATTATTAAAAAATTACTAACTTTAATTTTTATTTAGATTTTATTTGCATATTCTAAAAGTCAGCATTTAAATAATTCAAAGAAGAATCAACCAATAGCACAAACAGGTAGTCAAAATATAATTTTATGTACAATTTTAAATCCAATATACCCAATTACTACCAATACTATACACAATATTATGTCACCATATGGAAGAGTTATAAGAATTGTTATCTTTCAGAAAAAGAGTGGTTTACAAACTTTTGTAGAGTAAGTTTTATTTTATTGTTTTTTTGTGTGTTTCTTTTTTAATAAAAAGTAGTTACTTACAATATATTTTTATATTTATAAACAACACACACACACACACACACACAGATTTGATTCACCATATTCAGCATGGGCAGCAAAAGAATCATTAAATGGGCAAGATATTTATAATGGTGGTTGTAAATTACAAATAGAGTTTGCTCGTGTTTCAAAATTAAATGTAAAACAAAATGATGATAAGACGGCAGATTATACAGCAGAATTTTATCAAATGCAACAGCAACAACAGATGGCATCTTTAGGGTCACCTTATGCAATGCCAACACAAGGTGGTCCAATGGGTAATCCATTTTCCACCGTTCCACACCATCATGGTAGTATGGGTCATCATCATTCTCCATTCACTAGTGTGGTTGGTGGTGGTGGAGGTGGTGGTGCTCCAATGGGTATTGATAAATCAATGATGTACTCACAATCGGCAATGTCATCCTATATGTATAATATTGTTGGTGGTCAAGAATCACTCAGTCAACCTGTAATCTTGGTCAATAGATTACCAGAGACTTTGGATACTGATAAACTATTCAATCTCTTTTGTCTCTATGGAAATGTAATTAAAATTAAAATGCTACATAATACCAAAGGTAGTGCAATGGTTCAAATGGGTGATAGTGTTCAAGCTGAAATCGCAATTCAATGTTTAAATCAATCTTCAGTTTATGGTCAAAAAATAGGTGTTTTCCATACAAAATATCAATATATTGTAGAATCTGAAAAAACTAGAGGTAATTAATTTATAAATATATATATATATTTTATTAAACAATTCCTTTTACTAACTATTAAAAAAAAAAAAATGAAATAAAATTATAAATAGATTATTCAAAATCAACATTAAATAGATTTTTAAATAATCAACCATATGGAAAGAATGCTTATAAACCTTCACCAACTCTTCACTTTTTAAATGTTCCCCTTAATTTTACTGAAAAACAATTAATCGATGAATTTACAAATTTTGGTACACATACTCCAACTCATTGTAAATTCTTTCCAACTAAACCGTAAGTAATTAAAATAATAAATAGTTAATAATAATAATAATAATAATAATAATAATAATAATAATAATAATAATAATAATAATAATAATAATAATAATAATAATAATAATAATAATAATAATAATAATAATAATAATAATAAATAAATACTAATTGAATTTATTTACCATAGTGAAAGTACAAAATTGATGGGACTTTTAGAATTTCCCGATTCTAGATTGGCCACTGAAGCGTTAATGGATTTAAACAATCACAAAATTACTGGAAATGTATTAAAACTATCATTTACAATGAATACAATCCATAAAACTGAACAAACACAACCATTACAACCACCACAACCCCCACCAAATTTATCATAAATTAAAATAAAAAAAAACCAATCAAAATTATAGAAAAAAAAAAAAAAAACTTGTTTTAAATTTATTAATTATAGACAAAAACTTTTTTTTATACATTTAAATGTATAAAATTATAGATAAAACAAAATCAAAAAAAAAAAAAAAAAAACCATTTCATTTTTTTTAAAAGTTGTAAGACTTATTAAATTTTTTTTTTTTTTTTTTTTTTTTTTTTTAAATAAATATCTATTTTTAGTTCAACGGAGAATGTTTGAAATTAATTGATAAGATTATTTTCTTTTTGAAGGAGTTGAGGGTTTTGAGTGTGGTGATTGTGGTGGAGTTGGTACCAAGTAATCCCATGGCCAACAACTACCATTTTCCATAATATTCTTATGATCTAATTCAGAGACTGAATTTGGGAAATAATCTCTATACAAATCTCTAGTTCTAATATAATCTAATCTATCTTCATTTTCGTCGTATTTATGATGAACATTTACACCCAAAACCTTAAGGAATTGACAATAACCAAAGGAATCCAAGCAAAGAGTTTTCCAAAATTTGTGAATCAATGGTGGTGGTGCTAACTTTGATGGCAATTTAACATCATAGTCATTATCTAACACCTTTAGAACCATGAATTTAGTAAACTCCTTTTGAATCTTTGCAATGGTTTCGGCATCCATATGGTAATCACTTGCTAATTTATGTGCAACCTTGTGAAAATTGAAACCTTTGCTAACTTTATTATATATTTTCAATGCGAAAGTACTATTTAAATCTTCAGGTTTTACAATCAATGTTTCGGTGGTTTGTGAGGAATTTGATCTTGGTGGTGGTGTATCATTGGAATTTGGTGCTCTTTGTGGGGTGGATTTTAATGGAGTTCCTACTTTTGCTGGACTTTTTGCAGCAATTTTTTCAAGCTCTCTAACTTTATTTTCTAATGAATTAATTTCTTTATTTTTAAAATCTAATTCTTGTTTTAATCTTTTAGTTCTTAAAATTGATTCCAATTCTTTGATACCTAATTGATCAATTTCTTTTGGTAATTTAAAACTATCTTCTTCCTCAACATCTTCTTGCTCTGCTTCTTCTTCAACTTGATGATTATCATATGAATTTTCTCTGGTATTACGTTTTTTATTGGAACCTTGAAAACTTGTTTCATTAACTGTAGATTGATTACTTCTCTTTTTAGATGGTGTTTGACCATTTGTACCATTATTTTTTGTTGGTGTTTTCATTTTTTGTTTCTCTTTATCAAGTAATTCAACTAATGTATCTAATAATGGTATTTTATTTAATTTTGTACCTGCAAATAAAGGGTCTCTTTTCTTAATTTGTCCAATAATTTGTGTATTACTTAATTCTTTAATACATTGTCCATCTACATAATATTTTGAAAAAAAAATATCCTCATCTTCAGTAAATTTGAACATCTTTATTTTTTTTTCTTTTTTTTTTCTTTGATTTCAACTAATTTTAAAAAAAAAAAATTATTTAATCTCCTTTTTTATGTTTTTAAAAAAAAAAAAAAATAATAATAATAATAAAAATGATAAGATATTTAAAACCAAACAATGAAAATCAATTAAAAAAAAAAAAAAAAAATTAAAAAATTTTCAAAAAAAAAAAAAAAAAAAAAAAACAGATCTGAAATGGTTTATAAATGTTAATTTGAGCATAATGTTTATTATTTTTTTTTAATTTATTTTTAGAAAAAAAAAAAAACAAAAATAGATTTGAAAATATCTTCATATTGTTTTTTTTTTTTTTTTGTTTTTTTTTTTGCTTTAATTGATATTATTATTATTATAATTATAATAATTAACTAAATTTTTTTTTTTTTTTTTTCTATAAAAAAAAACATATAATAAATAGTTTAGTATTTATCAATTTTACACAAAATATATATATAAATGGGTTTTTGTTTTTTTTTTTTTGTTTTTTTTTTTTTGTTAGTTTTTTTTTTTTTTTTTTCGTTTAATTATCCCATTGATAAGCTGGACCACCAGCACTATCAATGTCTATACCCATTAATTCTTTAGTTGGTTCGATTCTAAGTAAATGAAACTTTTTTAGAATTGTGAATAATATGGAAGCACAGAAAAAGCACCAAGCCATTACAATGATGATACCAAGTAATTGAATTCCAAGTTGTTCAAAGCCTCCACCGAAAAAGAGACCATATACGTTTGTTGATTTCTTCAAAACTAATGATAAATTCTCTTGAGTGGAGAAAAGGCCAACACTTAGTGCACCCCAAATTCCACAACCCAAATGAATGGCTGAAGAATCCAAAGGATCATCGATACGTAACTTTATAAGTAAATGAGAACAACCCAAATAAACAAAACTAGTGACACAGCCAATGATAAAAGCGGCCCATGGATCAATGAGGGAACAAACGGCAGCCGAAGATACCAAACCACCCAATAAACTATTTACAGATTTGACCACATCGTATTTGCCACTCTTGATTTTAATTGCCAACAAAGTGGTGGCACAACTTGCACAAGCAATGATTGTCATTGTTACGGCGGATCTTGACGCGATTGCAATACCACCACCACTAATACC
>NC_007089.4:222600-272600 GCF_000004695.1 Dictyostelium discoideum AX4 | reverse complement strand
GTCAAATTTGAAGATGATAAAAATAATGTTAAAGGTACTGTTAGAATTAAAATTGAAAGAAATTAAATGAAAATAAATAAAAAAAAAAAAAAAGAAATTGGAAGTTTATTCGACTATGTCCAATTTTTTGTATTTTTAATATTTTAAAATGTTATTTTAAGACTCAATTTTTTTTTTTTTTTTTGTGTTCTAAAACTATTAAAATAAATATAATATAAACAATAAAAAAAATAAAAAAAAAAAATAAAAAAAAAATTAATAAAAAAAAAAAAAATTTAATAATGTTGGTTGTGATCAAAAAAAAAAAAAAAATATTAAAATAGAAAAAATTCAAATAATTCAACTCCATCATTTATCAACGGTTTTTTTTTTTTATATTCTGTTTAAACATAGATTATTATATAAAAAAAAAAAAAATATATATTTGAAAATTTTTTTTTTTTCACCCCCTTTTACCACTATTAATAGTTCAAATTGAATTATTAATATTAAATGATGATTTATAAAAGTTGTAAAGAAAATGATACGGGAGCACATAGTTTTGTGAGAGGGTGAGCTTTATTTTTGGTGTTAAAATTTTAAATTATTAATAATTATTTTATAATTATTTTTATTAATAGAGCAAAAACAGATAAACAAAATTTTTAATAACAATGTTCTATTTTTAATAGTTTATTATTCTTTATTTATTTTTTTTAAACCTCGTTTTAATCTTTTTTTTTTTTTATATTTAATTTTTTATTTATTTATTTTTTTTATATTATTATTTTTAGTTTAAATTATAATTATTTTACTTTTTATGTTATAAATATTTTTTTACCAATAGTATTTATTTACTTTGTATCTCATTTTTTTTTTTTCTGTTTTAAACTTTTTTTTTTAATAATTGTTTTTATTTATAGTTAATAATTTTAGTTATACATTTTTTTTTTTTTTTTTTTTTTTTTTTTGAAATTCAAAAATAGCATCATCAAGAGTTCAAATCAGATATTCAAATATTGAAATTGGATATCAATCAAGAAATAGTTATGAAAGAGAAAGATTAAATCAAATATATTTAAAATATAAAAATGTATTTGTTAAACTGGTTTTTTTTTTTTTTTTTTTTTTTTCTATACAATAATGTATTGTCCAATTATTAATTTTTTTTTTATTTTTTTTTAAATCTAATTTTAGGGTGATTTTGATCATAAAAATTTATTACAGATAATACAATCACATGGTCCTTTACCACCTAAAATGATTCAATCAATTTTTAATAAAATTATTATAGATCCAAACTTATTTTGTAAATTTGCAAATAAATTTTTTAATTTAACTTGTATTATTATAAATAATGATAGTTTAACACCAAGACTTGATCATGACGAAAATGTAATTTATAATCTATTATTTTTATCACCAGGTAAATAATAATTATTATAATAATCTTTTTTTTTTTTTAATTAAATATTAAAAGAGTTTATTAATTATTTATTAATTAATTATTTTAAAAAATTAAATAAAAAAAAAAAGATATCTTTTTAAAACCAAATAATCCATATTCATATGATCATACATATATGTGGTCATTTGGATGTTGTTTATATCAATGTTTAACTGGAATTTCACCATTTGATTCATTTGAAGCCATGGCAGATTTTATAAGGAATAAAAATCAATTAACAATTGATATTCCTCAAAAGTTTAATAAAAGTGAAAATCAATCATTAATTTCTTTAATAAAGAGTATACTATGTAAAAAAGAAAAAGAATCTGATAAATTAACATGGGATCAATGTTTAAAACACTGTTTTTTTTCAGACGTTTTTTAAATTAGTAATTAAAAAAAAAAAAAAAAAAAAAAAAAAAAAAAAAAAAAAAAAAAAATAAAATTGTAATAAAATTAAATTTATAAATAAAAAAACCTGGAAAAAAAAAAGATTTTTTTTTTCTTCTTTATTATATATTTATTGTGCTCTACAATTTGAAGGTGGAGGTTGTGAAAAGTTATAATCTGATTGAGAATTGGATGGGTATTCCTCCTCTTCTTCTTCATTATCTTGTTGTTGTTGTTGTTGTTGTTGTTGTTGTTGTTGTTGTTGTTGTTGTTGTTGTTGTTGTTGTTGTTGTTGTTGTTGTTGTTGTTGTTGTTGTTGTTGTTGTTGTAGTGAGGTTGAAGCAGAATTAATCTCATTAAATTTATTGTCTGTAGGTATTGGGTCAGGCTTTTTACCAGTAAAACGAGAAAACATTCCTGAAATTCCACCACCAATTTGTGAAAAAGATGAAAAGAAACTATATTCACTTGATGCTTGAGGTATGGATATTCCTTCATCCTCAACTTCATCATCCTCTTCTTCTTGTTGTTGTAGTTGTTGTAGTTTTTGGAGTTGTTGTTGTGATAGTTGTGGTTCTTGTTGTGGTTCTTGTTCTTGTTCTTGTTCTTGTTTTTGATCTTGTGGTTCTTGTTCATCTCTTGAATTAGTTTCAAATTTCACCTCTTTTTGTTTCTTAGTTTTTTCAATTTTCTTTACATTTTCTTGAGAATTCTTTTGATTTTCTTCAATTGACATTTTTTCTTGTTGATCATTTTGCTCATCATCATCATTATTATTGTCATCATGATGATTTTGAGAAAAGATATCACCACCCAAATTCGCTTGTTGTGATAAATTTTGAAATGAAAAGAAGCTACCAAAACCACCACCACCACCACCACCAAAACCACTACTACCACCAAAACCACTATCACCACCACCGCCAAAACCACTGCCACCAAAACCACCACCAAAACTACTACCACCAAAACTACTACCACCAACATTTCTATTTTGAGAAGATGTAAAGTTGTAACCAGTAGATTGAGAGTATGATTGTTGATCATCAGATTGTTCTTGATCGAAAGATTTTAATCTCTTAAAAGTATTTGTATCACCATTTTGAGAAGATGATGAAAGATTTTCGCTTGATCTTTTATTTCTTTCAATGATATTTTCATCATTTTTAGAGGTGATTGAAGATTTGGTTGTTGAATATTCTTTTTGTTGTTGATGTTGTTGTTGCTGTTTGGTTGAAAATTTCTCGAATTTTGAAATTAATTTAGTTGCATTTGGATTAATATCACTATAACCATCAAACCATTCTTTTTTCCAATCTTCAGGATAAAATGAACTTCTAACAACTACTTTATAATGACTTTTATTCTTCTTTTTATCAACTCCTTGTTGTTGTTCTTGTAATTGTTTCTCTTTTTCTAATTCTTCTTGTTTAAAAATATCGGCAATTGATTGTGGTGCATCATCATCATCATCCTCCTCCTCCTCTTGTTCGTTATTATTATTATTATTATTTTGTTTTTCTTTATTTTGTTGTTGTTGTTTTTTCTTTTTTTCTTGTTGTTCATTTGCCATATCATAAATTTTATCATATTTTGATTTAACAGAATCTTTACCTTTATAATCTTTATTTGAGAATCTATGTCTAGTTTTTAAGAATAAAGGTTGAGATTTTAAATTTTCAATTGAAAAGAAAGGATCTAAATGATAAACTGTTGAATTGAAATCGATATAGTCTCTTCTTTCTTCTTCACCAAAATCATATTCAATTTCGTGGTCTTGAGTTACCATATCAATTTTCTCTCTATTTAATAAACTTTTATTTGGTTTGATAATTGATTTAAATATTGGTCTACTTTTATTATTATAGTCATCATCGTTATTGTTATTGGTGTTGGTGTTGGTATTTTGATTTTCAGAGGTTGTAGTTTCAATTGAATAATATTTTAAATAATCTAAAATTTCATAATTTAAAAAGAAACCATTTAAATGAAACATTAATTCAGTTGTAGTTTGTGGACCATAAAACTCTAATAATTGAATGATAGCTTGACCTAAATTATCACTATCGAAATCGATTGAATTCCAAGGTTTTCCAGTTTGTTTATCAATAATTTTAAATTTCTCTGGTATTGGTTTAGTTTTAACATTTTTAAAACATTGATTCTTTGCATATCTACCACTAAAATAATAACCATTATTTCTACGATCATTTAATCTACCAATTGAAATATGTTGATCAAGTGTTCTATAAAATAAAGAATAATCAATTAATTTATCAGAACCACCAGCACCAGTACAACTCACTTCTTGTTGATTGGTTAATTGATCAATTGATAATAAATTATAAACAATAGTTGATGTATCAGAAATTGAAGTTGATGTAGTTGAAAATATTTCTTGTATTTCTTTATTATCATCATCTTCTAATAATGATTCAATTTCATTTGTATTATTTATTATACTTTCTTTAATTGTATTATTATTATTATTATTATTGTTATTATTTGTGAATGAATTTTTATTTTTATATTTTTTAAATGATGTTAATAATTGTTTTTCTTCTTTTTCAAATTTTTTTAAAATCTCTTGGAAATTAAATTCCAACTTTTCAATGATTGATTTAAAATTTGAATGATTTCTAAACTTTTTAAAAATGATTGATTTACAATAAAGGTATTTTTGAGTTTCAACTTTTTTACTTTGTTCTAAATGATATTGTTGATCTAATAATTGTTCATTCTTTGCTTCTGTTGATATTATATCTTGTAATAGATAGACTGTTGATGTCATATCACCAAATGATCCCAATTGTAATATTGTAATACCAACTAAATTATGAACTATAGTTGGTATTAAACAAACTCCAATCAATGGATAACAAGTATAAGGATTACATGTAAAATTTGAATCCGAACAACCTGATTGTTCACCACCAATACCACTATTAATATTATTAATATCATTTTCATTAATTACAGTGTTATAATAATTAATATCACCATTATTGCTACTACCACCAACACTTCTTTCACCAAATGAAGTAATTGGTGTGAATGGTGTTGAACATGGTATTGCTTGATAAATTTCATTTATAAAATTATTATTATTATTATTACTGGTACTACTACTACTACTACTACTATAATCAGTTCTTAATAAATTTTGAAAAGATGATTCGAAAAAACTTTCAGATAATGAACCTTTTGGACCAATAATTGGCATGAATGGTAATGATAGAGTTGTAGGTGCTCTACCAAATGAATATTGAAATATTGAAATATCACCACTAATTGAATTTGAAACCAATATAAATATTAAATCATCATGTGATTGAATTAAATGTTGTAAAACTTTAATAGTAATACCATTACCACCACCAATTTTACCATTATTATTATTTCTACCACTACCACCACTGCTACTAATTGAATTAAAAGTTTTTGGATTTCTCCAACAAATTAATGGATTATCAATATAACGTGTATCAAATAAAAATAAATATTTATCAGTTGAAATTATAATATGAAATGGGTAACCATCAATTAACTCGAATCCATTGATAATTCCTTTTTCATGTTCACTTGATTCTAATAATTTTCTACGTTTAATATTTTCACATTGTAAATCAAATAATATGATTTTATTTGAATATGATAAAATAATTTGAGTTTCTGCTATATTTAATTTAAATCTCATCCATTCGTATGGACTATATTGTTTTTTTCTTGATAGTTGTTCCACACTACTACCATTTTGATTTTGTTCTTCTTTTTCTCCTTCTTCTTCTTCTTTTCCTTTTCCTTCTCCTTCTTTTCCTTCTTCTCCTTGCTTTTGTTGGTTTTGTTGTTCATCCTCTTCAATTATTGGAGGAATGAATTCAAATGGTTCAATTGGAATTAAACTCTTTGAAATTAGGGTTAAATTAAAATTTAATTTAAATATTGAAGAATTCTCCAATAATACAAAAGATTGATTTATAATTTTCTTTGATACGCAAACATCCATAATTCTATCTGAAAATGTATAATTATTTAATAATTCAATTTGAATTAATTGATTTTCTTCTTCATCTTCATCTTCTTCTTCTTCTTCTTCTTCTTCTTCTTCTTCTTCTTCTTCTTCTTCTTCTTCTTCTTCTTCTTCTTCTTCTTCTTCTTCTTCTTCTTCTTCTTCTTCTTCTTCTTCTTCTTCTTCTTCTTCTTCTTCTTCTTCTTCTTCTTCTTCTTCTTCCTCACTATCACCAACTTCTTCTATAGATGGTTCATCTACTTTATTATTATTATTATTATTATTATTATTATTATTATTATTATTATTATTATTATTATTATTATTATTATTATTATTATTATTATTATTATTATTATTATTATCATGCACTTCTTTTTTATTATTTTTATTTTTATAATTTTTTTCATTCTTTTTCTTAATATAAGTTATTGAAAAATAATAAACTGAATATCTAGTTCTTAAATAAATAATTTTAAAATCTATAATAATAGCAAATAGTAAATAGTAATAACTTTGGGGTTAATATAAATTTAAAATAATAAAAATAATGATGATGATTATATAACATACTTGTTGAAATTGTTGAAATTGAAATATTTAAAATTGTTTGTGGTACTTTATAATATGCTAATGAATGTGATTCATAGTTATATTCTAATGGGAAAGAATTTGAATTGTTATCATTTAAATGATAAATTGATAAAACATTCATAATTGGACCAGTTGATAGTATAATGAATTTATCATTACCAAATGTTTCATAATGTAATCTTGAACCACCAAACATTCTTTCATTAAATTGAGTTGATTTATCTAAATGATTGAATCCGATATTACTAATATTAGATTTATCTTTTTTATTTCCACCACTACCACCAGTACCAGCACCAGCACCATTGCCAGAAAATGTATTACCATCTTCATCAATTCTAATAAAAGTTTCAGACTCAGATTCAGATTCAGATTCCATTTCACCCATTGATGATATATCATCATCTAATATACTTTCATCATTATTTGGATCATAATCATCTTCACTACCATCGTCATAATCATCTTCATCATAGTAATCACTAAAATTTTCAAAATCAGTTTCAGTATCTCTATCTGATTGTTCAATTTCTTCCTCCTCCTCCCCCTCTTCTTGTACTTCTTTTTCATTACCTTTATCTTGTTGTTGTTGCGGTGGTGGTGGTTGTTGTTGATTTAATCTTGTTCTTAATCTTGTTGTTAAAATTGTTGGAGTAGGTTCAAATGATATTTTCTTTTTAGATTTCTTTGAGTTTTTTTTATCAAAAGTTAGTGAAGAGGAATATGGTGATGTTAAATCAATTGATAAATTATTATTAGTGTTATTATTATTATTATTAATTGGTGTTGATAATCTAATTTTTCTATGTCTATTACTATTTAAAATTTCTTTATGACAAATTCTTTCAATATTGGGATCTAAGAATTGATTTCTTTTTAAAAATAATGTAATATTTTTCAATGAACGATCAATAGATTGTTTTGGATCGAAATGAAGATGAGAGATTGTAATATTTCTACAGAAATTATATGATTTAATATTACTATTTTTTAAATGTGGGAATCTATATAAAATGAATCTATATCCATGATCTGACCTTATGAATGGATTATGTAATGATACTGATGCATGAACGTTTGTAAATTTATTATAGTGTGGAAATAATGATGGAAATGAATTTTGTCTTTCTCTAATCTTATTAATTCTAATTATTTCATCATCTTTTTCATTTATTAATTTAATTTCATTTTCATCATTTGTTAATATTGTATTATTATTATTATTATTATTTTTATTTTTATTATTTTTATCATTAAATTGTATTTCAAATGTATTTTTTTTTATTATAAAAATTGATTGATCCTTTTCTTCTTTTTCTTCTTCTTTTCCATTTATTTCCTCCCTTTGTTTTTGCTGTTGTTTATCTGTATCTTTATCTTTATCTTTATCTTTGGAAGTTGTAGTGGTAGTGGTGGTAGGAGTAGTAGTTGTTGTGGTTGTAGTGGTTGTTGTTGTTTTGGGGTCAGTAATTTGCAATGTACTTTCATTTTTTAAATGTTTATCCTTGTGGATAAAGTGATCAAGCTTTTTATTTGTTTTAGATTTAGATTTTGCATTGTTTAAAGTTTCTTGGATTTTATCAATATGATTTTTTGAAAAAGTTGCTTGTGGTTGTTGTTGTGGTTGTTGTTGTAGTTGTTGTTGTTGTTGTTGTTGTGGTGGTTGTTGTTTAGATGGAAGTTGGGGTGATTCTTTCTTTTTATCACTTTCAAAATTGGTGTTATAATATGAATTTTTAAATTTTGAATACTTTTGTAAATGAGATGGAATTTGGTAATTGTTTGGTTTTGGTTGTGTATGTTTATTATTATCTTTTATTCCATATGTGAACATATGTTTATCTTCATTATTATTATTATTATTAGTACTATTATTTTTATTTTTATCTTTATCTTTTTTATTTCCATTATTATCTTTATTCATTTTTTTTATTTTTTTATTTTTATTTTTTTATTTTTTTTTATTTTTAAAATTTCATTAATTGGAGTATGCAAGAATACAACTATAAATTTATAGATTATTAATATTAAATATTATTATTACTTATTTTTTTGTTATAATTTTATTCATTTAATAAATTATGTTCAAAAAAAAAAAAAAAAAAAAAAATTATTTTTATTTATTTATTATTTATATATTTATATAAATAAATAAATCTGAAAATATAAAACGAAAAATTTTTTAGACGAATGGAATAAAAAAATAAAAAAAAAATAAAACAAAATTAAATAAAAAAAATATGTTTTTCGAACTACGGTGCGTAAAATAATTTTTTCATTTTTTTGAAAAAAAGAAAAATAAAAAAAATTTTTTGATTTTTTTTTTTTTTTTTTTTTTTAATTTTTTTTTTTTTTTTTTTTTTTTTTTTTTTTTGATTTTCAATTTAATACAGCATATAATTCATTCATACATTTAATCAAACAATGAATTCTACTCGTAATATCATTTCATTAGTTCGTCGTTATTCAACTTCAAGAAGTGTTAAAATCGCTTCACATGGTTCACCATCAACTGCTTTAAAGTAAGTTTTTTTAAAAAAAAAAAATTAAAAAATAAAAAAAAAAAAAATAATAAAAATCATGTATGTGTGGTTAAACCAAATTGTTGATCACAGAAGGGGGAAGTTTCCCCAATATTTTTAGTGCAATGAATAAATAAAAATTAAATTAAAAAAATATTAATATATCTATATTTATATTAAAAAAAAAAAAAAAAAAAAAAAAAAAAAAGGATTGAAAATGAAAATATTACAGATAAAATTTCAAATAAAGATGTTTTAGTTGAAATGTTACATGCACCAATTAATCCAGCAGATTTAAATATTATTCAAGGTACTTATGGTACAAATGTTCAAGTTGGAGGTGTAGCAGGTATGGAAGGTGTTGGTGTTGTTAAAAAGGTTGGTAGTGGTGTTACAGGATTAAAAGAGAATGATTTAGTAGTACCATCAATGAAACAACACTTTGGATCATGGAGAAGTAAAGGTGTTTGGAGTGAACAACAATTATTTAAAGTACCATCAGACATTCCAACCGAATACTTATCCACCATTTCAATCAATCCAACCACTGCCTATTTGTTATTGAACGATTTCGTAAAGTTACAACAAGGCGATGTCATCATTCAAAACGCATCCAACTCAATGGTTGGTTTGTCAGTCATTCAATTGGCAAAGGCACGTGGTATCAAAACCATCAATGTCATTCGTGACGGTTCAGAATTCGAAGACAACGTCCAACGTCTCAAGCAGTTGGGTGGCGACATCGTCGTCTCTGAAGAGTACGTTCGTACACCAGCATTCAGAAAATTAATCTCTGATTTACCATCACCAAAATTGGCATTAAACGCCGTCGGTGGTCAATCCGCCACCGAGTTATCAAGAATCCTCGCTGACAATGGTACCTTGGTCACTTATGGTGGTATGTCTCGTGAACCAGTCACCATTCCAACCTCTCAATTGATCTTCCGTAACATTCAAATTCGTGGTTTTTGGTTAAATAAATGGTTTGAACAACATACTGACTCTGAAAAACAATCTGTCTATGATGCTATCTTTGATCTTATCCGTAAGAAACAATTTAAACTTTTAATTGAAAAACATAAATTCTCTGAATTTGATCAAGCTTTATTAAAATCACAACAATCTGGTCATGGTAGAAAAATTGTTTTAGATTTACAATTGTAATAAAAAAAAAAAAAAAATAATAATAATAATATAAAATCAAGAAAGAAATAATATATAATATATATAATTATCACTCTTTTTTTTATTTCTACTTAGGTTGTAAAAAATATAAATAAGGAATTTTGAAAGAGTGTGTAATTAATTTAAAAAAAAAAATAAAAATAAAAATAAAAAAAATAAAAATAAAAATAAAAAGAAAAAAAAAAGAAAATAAAATAAAAATTTAAATATTAATTAATTTAAAAATTATAATTCCATCTTATTTTCATTTTTTTAAATTTTTTTTTTTTTTTTTTTTAAAATTTTTTTTTTTTTTTTTTTTTTTTTTTAATAATTTGTATTATATTTAAAAAATGGACAACAACAACAAAAATAGTAATAATAATAATAATAATAGTATTAATAATAATAATAAGGATTTTTTATTTTTTAAAATTTGGAAAAATAAATATATTAAAACAATTATATTTAAATATTTAAAAATAAAACAACAACAACAACAATATTATAATGATGAAATTTTGGAAAATAGAATTTATTATAATTATTATCAATTAAAAAATGTAGATTTAATGTCAATTAATAATAAAGGATTATTAAGAGATAAAGTTAAAAATTCAATGATTTTAAAATTTACATTTGATTCAAATAAAATTCCTTTTCAAGAGATTTTTAAAAATTTTAAAAAAAATAGTGAAAAGAATAAAGAATTTTATTTTAATCTTTTTAAAAATTATTCAAAATATTTTATTAATGATATTGATAATAATAATAATAATAATAGTTCAATTATTAATTCAACAGCATTTTATATAACATTATGTGACTGTGTTGTAGCATTTGATATATTAATTAAAAAATATAATTTTAAACCAATTTTAAGAAGTGGTGGTGGTAGTAAAAATAAAAATAAAAATATAAATTGGTCACCATTATATTATAAATCAATTCTTGTTGGTTCAATTAATATTGCAAATTATTTAAAAGATGAAATTGGTTGTATTTTAAGTGAAGATGAAAAATCAAAAATATATTATCAATTAATTAATATTGATTATTCAAATAAAAATTATAAAAAAAAAATAATTTTATATGGGGCAATGGAAAATAGAAATAAATCAATTCATTTTTTAAATTCAATTAAAATTTCAATACCACCACAAAATAATATTAATATTAATAATAATGATGATGATAATGATAATGATGATTTTACATCATTAATTGATTTTTCAGTAAAGAATAAAACATTGGAATTTTGTTTAAATACATGTTATTCAATAATTTATTTAAAAGAATTATTTAAAAATTATAAATTCGTTGAATTTGTAAATAAATCTAAAGAAGCTGAAAATGTAATTTTATCAATTGAACAACTTGATAAATTTAGAGATGAACAACAATTACAACGACAATTGAATTGTTTGGTTAAGGATTTAGATTGTTGTAATCAATCATTTAGATCAATTGTTAGAATGTCTATTTTTTATACGAGTAGTTTACATCTTAGAAGTAATTTAATGTTTTGTAATGCTAAATTTGATAATAACTATTTCCCAGAGTATTCTCATAAGAAAACTGTAAGACTTGCACTTGGAATGGGTGATTATAAAAAATTGAAATCAATTGGTGCTTTCCAATCTTTAAATAATTTATCTCAATTTAATATACCAAAATATCCATTATTTGGATTACTATTAAAGAATCCAAAGCATTTAGAATCGGTTAAATCAAAATTCATTGATTCTTTAATAAATGATTATTTTACAAAATTATATATATATCAAGGTAAAATTGAAGTCATAATAATGATATTGATAATTAATGAAAATATTGATTTAATTCAATTTTTAATTAATCATCCAGTTGGTTTACTTGAAAATAACATTAAAATACAAAGAAATCATTTTAAATTCATAAAATCTCAGAAAATGTTTAATTTCTTACTTTCTGTTAATTTAATTGAAATTGAAAATTTAAAATTAATTAAACCACCACCATCACAACAACAACAACAAGATCAACCACAACAGCAACCAATATGTAATCCAATTAATTGGGAGAAAAAAGTAAATATTTATTATTTAGATGAAACTGATAATTATGATGATAATAAAAATGATAGTATAAATCCATTTTTACCTATGGCAAATATTCCATTATGGAAATTCATAATAATTGTTTCAGAATTAACACCAATTGATATGCAATACAGTTGTTTGAATTCTAAAGAAAAATTAAAATGGGTTTTAGAAAATAGACAAGATGTTGATTCTAAAAGATGTTTTTTAATAAAAGATGAATTATCAAATAGTTTTGGTATTTATGATAGTTTTGGAATTGAAAAATGTAAAACAATTAAAATTTTTAATGAAATCATAGAATACTATCAAAATATTGATTGTAAAGAAATTGACAGTAACAACAACAATAACATTATTTATAAATTTAATGAATTTTATAAACCTACAGGGAAAATGATAAATTTTATTGATCATTTATTTTTTTATTCAGTTTTTAGTGATATTATTAAACGTTGTAATTTTGAAACATTAGATAGTTTTTTAAATTTTATAATGGATAAACGTAATCAAGATCAACAAAGTAAAACCATGTTTTTATCAAAATTATTACAAAGTATTGGTGAATTGAATGCTTTAGAAGTTTTCTCTCATTTGTTTACAAATCATTCGAATTTATTCACTCAAGATGATTATTTAAATTGTTACATTATCGCTTCCACTCATGGTAGTATTGAATTAAAAGATTTTATTTTAAAAAATTCAAATATTAATTTAAAATATTAAAAAATAAAATAAAATAAAATAAAAATGGTAATTTATTTAATTTAATTAATAAACTAATGGATTTTAAAATTAAATAATATAAAATTAATTTTTAAACTCTATTATTTTCATCTGGATTAAATAATTTTTGAACTTTTTGGTAATACTGGATAATTTGAGTGGAAAAAATAAAGAAAGGAGAAACTATTTATTTTATTTTATTTTATTTTATTTTACATCACCAACCAATTCTTATTTTTAATTTTACGATCATTATCCTTGTCATAATTTACTTGCACTTCTTTCTGGGTTAATGCCTACTTTTTCATCATTTATGAAGAGGGTAAATAACTATTGAAAGCATCAAGCATTCATTACTGAACAGCCCATGAGATTTGACGATTGATTCATCTATTTCTGAAATACATGTTAATTTTAAAAATTAAAAATGTCTATTATAAGGTAATAAATTATCATTATAATTTTCAAAACAATTAATTACCTTTTGGTTGAGAAATTATGAAGCCAAACAATTTTTAAAATTTAAAACAAAGAAAATTAATAATACTATTTTCATATTAATTGAAATATTTACATTTTATATAGTAATAAATGATAATAATAATAATCAAAAAAAAAAAAAAATAGGGAAAAAAAAGTAGGGAAAAAAAAGTAGACCCAGACTCCATTGGATATTATAAAGTTGCATTATTATTTTTTATTACAGAGCTATATAAAAATTTTGTTGGTACTGACACATATGGAATAAATCTTGAACATCTTGATAAAGATCCTGATAGAGATTTTAAAAAAATTGTTTCACTCACTGTCTCTGAAAGTGATACTTCCCAAACCAATAGTGATACAACCCCTGAAAATAATGAAGCTGAAAAATTTGGTGTCGTTTTTAAGTCCGTAGAGGTTGATCATACAAAACTATCATTATTTGACTTTATCTTAAAGTCTGCTTCTGATTCTTCAAATGATATTGAAACAAAAGTATCATTCCAAGTACCATTAATTGTAATTAATTCACCAAATCAATCACCTTCACAATCACCAATCCAATTAAGTCTTCAATCATCTCTTTTACAATCATCACCAGTTCGCCAATTGACTTATCACCACCAGATTCTCCAACCCAATTATCTCAACCATCTCCACCATTACCACCATCATCACCATCATCACCATCATCACCATCATCATCACCATCATCATCATCATCATCATCATCACCATTATTAGAAATTCAACAACAATTATCCCAATCATCACCATCATCACCATCATCATCACCATCATCATCATCACCATTAGAATTTCAACCATCTGTATTAGAATCTCAACCATCTCCACCATTAGAAAGCCAACAACTATTATACTCATCAGAATCATCATCAACATTATTAGATTCTCAATCATCTGTATCAGAATCTCAAACAGCACCGCAATCTCAACCAGAAACTCCTAAAGATAGTTATTTTGAAAAATCATTAGTCAGTTTAGCAAATTGTCAACCAAAAAATTCATTAACAAAGAGTTTTTATGAAAATATTGAAGCTATCAAATCGTTATCTAAATAAAATTTAACTGGAGTAATAATAGCTGATAATAAATGTAAAAAGTACAAAAATCTATATGATGTTTACAAAGAAATTTGACTAGAAAATGAAATTCAAAAAAAATAGTTTTCTTCATTTTTTATTAAAACATGCTGGTCCAAAATA
This sequence comes from Dictyostelium discoideum AX4, assembly GCF_000004695.1. Taxonomy (NCBI): domain Eukaryota; phylum Evosea; class Eumycetozoa; order Dictyosteliales; family Dictyosteliaceae; genus Dictyostelium; species Dictyostelium discoideum. The sequence continues at coordinate 257,976 of NC_007089.4, read as the reverse complement.
TTTTAGAGATTCAAATCAAAAAGAAGAATGCAAAAGGTCAAACACCATTTCACTCATTAATGAAAAATCCCAATGAATCGATGGTTTGCCTTTGCTTATCAATTATCAATTATATAAAAAATTATGATTATTCAATTCAAGATAATAAACTACGTACTGTTTTAGATTATTCAATTGAACGTGCAAATCTCAATATAATTAAATTGGTTTTATTGGGTGGTGGTGAATTTGGTAAAAAAAGATCTAAAAAGTTAGTTTCTAGAGAAATAGTATATAGAGTAATGGAAATCAAAAAAACATATAAAATTTTCAAATTATCATCATTTATTCCGTCATTTATTTTATTAGAGTTTACTTCCGGTTCTATTTTTGAAAATTTGGAAAACTATATAAATCAATATTTTGATTATACTGGAAGATCAAAAGAACTAAAAAAATGGAAAAAAATATTTATAAAAGATGAAATTAAATTAACTTGGGATACACTTTTAAAAAAATGTCAAATTACTTCACTAAATGATAAAAACTTGGGTACTCAATCATTTTGTAATCATTTATCACGTATAACTAATATTGATCCTTTAAGAGGTTATGTTGATATGGATTCTACTATTGGCTCTGGCGGTAATGCAATGGTGTATGGAGGCTGCTTGAATGGTAGATTGGCAGCATTTAAGGCCATGGCTTTTGGTAGTAATAATTGCTTCATCAATTTCGCAAAAGAAATTGCAGCTGTTGGTCAAGTTAGTAAATATGAAGGAACTACGGTTGTTAAAACTTTTGGTGTTCAATGAATGAATCCGCTTTTTTGATAATGCCAATGGCTCAATTCAATTTACAATCAAAACCATCTGAAATCAATAAAATGTTTGCAAAGGGCATTCCATTTTTAAAATCATTGATGATATATTGGCATCAATGAGATGTCTTCGTGATGAACAAATGGTTCACAGGGATATTAAAACTGCCAACTTTTTAGTTCAAAATGATGGTAGAATCGTTATTAGTGATTTTGGTACCGGAAGAGGTATAGCTGATTATCAAAAGAATACAAAAAGAACTCTTTTGAAACCAATTGGTACAGCTGGTTACATGGATCCATTATTAGGTGGGGATGGTTATACTTTTGATCATCATTGTGATATCTTTTCTCTTGGAATCGTCTTATGGGAGGTACGTTCTTCATTACTCATTTAATCAATCAATCCTTTTAATTAATATATATTTATTAATTTATTGTTATTATTTTTTTTTATCACTTCTATTAAAGTTAATAGTACTTGCTATGACTGGTAAATACAGTTCCAAATTAGAATGATTCGTTCAGATGGATTTAAACTAATTTATCCTGAAAGTACTCCATTATCATTTGAATCACTAATTAATAGAATGTGTTCACTTGATGTCAATGTTAGACCATCGATTGATGAAGTTGGTACTGAAATTGCTAAAATTGAAAATGAATATTTTGTAAATAATTCAAGCTTTCGTGGTAATGATGTTTGGAAAGATTTTAAACAAAAGACAATTTCAATTGAAAGAGATAAAAAAGTAACATATGTTACATATAATTCAATTTATTTAGATAGATTAACTATCAATAGTAATTTTAATGTTAAATACATATGTACCACCAAGAATTTCAGATTCCAACTAGAGGGCCATATCATATCAGTTTTGAACTCGGCATTGAAAAAACTTGAAAATTATACTGATCTTCCAGCAAGTGATCACTACACTGATATAATGTTTATTCTTAAAGAAATTAATCCTTTATTTTAAGGTATATTTCGGAATTACAAAATTATTTTCATTCAAAAGACTACCATTATTAGCAAACATAACAATTTAAAATAATATAATTAAAAAAAAAAAAATAAAAAATAAAAAATAAAATAAATCTTTTTTTTCAAAAACTATCAAAATAAATCTCAAATTAATTTTATTTAATTTTTTAAAAGTATTAATATGTGTTATTGATTCTTTGAATTTAAAATTAAAAAAAAAAAAAATAAAAAAAAAATAAAATAATTAAAAAATTCAAAAAGCATATATATTTTACATTCATTTTTTTTATATTTCATATCATTTTGTGTATTTTTGAGTGTTTTATTTTTCTGTACTAAATCCATATTAAAAATAAATAAAATTAAATTGTTAAAAAAAAAAAAAAAATGAAAAAAAAAAAATGAAAATATATATATTTTTTTTTTTTTTCCCAAATCTCAAATCCCAATTTTTTAATCAATAAAATAATAAATAATTAAAAAAAATAAAAAATAATTAAAATAATATTAAATAAAATAAAACTCTTTTTTTTTTTTTTTTTATTTTTTTTTTATCCCTACTTAAAAAAAAATATATATATTATATAGTTTTTTATTTTTAAACTACGTATTACTTTGGTTACATTTGATTCAATTTAAAAAAAATGTTTAAAAAATTAAGTTTTACTCAAATTTCTGGGAGAGTAATTGTTTTCAACGTTTGTATTTGAATATAATTTTTTAAATTATTTTATTTTATTTTTTTTTTTTTATTTTTTTTAATTTTTTATTTTTTTTTTTTTAATTTTTTTTTTTAAAAATTTTAATTCGTTCAAATAGATTTTTTTTAAATTTTTTTTTTTTTTTTTTTTTTTTTTTCATCCCAATATAATCCATTAATATTAAATTAATTTCATTTTATTGCATGTAATATAATAATAAATAAAATAAAATAAAATAAAATAAAATAAAATAAAAATTTAAATAAAAAATAAAAAGAATAAAGAAAAATAAAACTCACAACACACAAATATTAAAAAAAACTATACTTATAAAAAAAAATAAAAAATAAAAAATAAAAAAATAACCCACACACTCGAACTAATAATAAACAATAAACAAACACACACACACATACATACACACACCAATAAACTAAATATATAGTAATAATAATAATAATAAATGGATCAATTAATCCCAGTTATTAATAAACTTCAAGATGTATTTAATACATTAGGATCAGACCCATTGGATTTACCACAAATCGTTGTTGTTGGTAGTCAATCTTCAGGTAAAAGTAGTGTACTTGAAAATATAGTAGGTCGTGATTTTTTACCAAGAGGTTCTGGTATTGTAACAAGAAGACCTTTGATTTTACAATTAACTCATTTACCAATTGCTGATGATGGTATGTAATTTTTATATATATTATATATATATTTATAAAATACTAATTATTATTTATTTATTATTATTATTATAAAATTAAAGGATCACAAACTCAAGAATGGGGTGAATTTTTACATAAACCAAATGATATGTTTTATGATTTCTCAGAGATTAGAGAAGAGATTATACGTGATACTGATAGAATGACAGGTAAGAATAAAGGTATTTCAGCACAACCAATCAATTTAAAGATCTATTCACCACATGTTGTAAACTTGACATTGGTGGATTTACCAGGTATAACCAAGGTACCAGTTGGTGATCAACCTACTGATATTGAACAACAAATTCGTAGAATGGTAATGGCCTACATAAAGAAACAAAATGCTATTATCGTTGCAGTGACACCAGCAAATACTGATTTAGCAAATTCTGATGCCTTGCAATTGGCTAAAGAGGTGGATCCAGAGGGTAAGAGAACCATTGGTGTCATCACTAAATTGGATTTAATGGATAAAGGTACCGACGCTATGGAGGTGTTGACCGGTCGTGTCATTCCATTGACATTGGGTTTCATTGGTGTCATCAATCGTAGTCAGGAGGATATCATTGCAAAGAAATCCATTAGAGAGTCATTAAAGAGTGAGATACTCTACTTTAAGAATCATCCAATCTATAAATCAATTGCCAATCGTTCAGGTACAGCCTACCTCTCGAAAACTCTCAATAAATTATTAATGTTTCACATTAGAGACACCCTCCCAGACCTAAAGGTAAAGGTCAGTAAAATGTTATCCGATGTCCAAGGTGAATTGTCTACCTATGGCGACCCTTTATACGATACAAAGAATAGCCAAGGCGCCCTCCTCTTACAAATTATCACTATCTTTAGTAGCAATTTCAAAGATGCCATCGATGGTAAACTCACCGATCTCTCCAATAATGAACTCTATGGTGGTGCTCGTATCTCTTATATTTTCAATGAGATCTACTCTCATTGTGTCAATAATATCGATCCTTTGGAAGGCATTTCTCTCAACGATATTAGAACCACCATGCGTAATGCTACAGGTCCAAGAGCTGCCCTCTTCATTCCTGAAATCTCCTTTGAACTCTTGGTAAAGAAACAAGTCGTTCGTTTGGAGGAACCAAGTGCTCAATGTGTTGAATATGTCTATGATGAACTTCAAAGAATCGTCTCACAATTGGAGGCTAAGGAATTGTCACGTTTCATTAATCTCAAAGCTAGAGTAATCGAAGTGGTCAATAATCTTCTTCAAAAACATAAAGTACCAACCAAAACAATGATTGAACATCTCATAAAAATTGAAACAGCTTTCATCAATACTTCTCATCCAGATTTTGTAGGTGGTGAAGGTATCTTTGAATCATTATATAAAAAACAACAACTCCAACAACAAAATCATCTTCAACAATTACAAGATCAATATCAACAACAACAACAGCAACAACAACAACAACAACAACAAAATGGTATCAATAATAATCAAAAGGGTGATAATGGTAATATGAATGTAAATCAACAAAATATGAATCAACAAAATATGAATCAACAAAATCAAAGTACAAATCCATTCTTACAACAACAACAACAAGGTCAAAATAAATATCCAGGTGGTCCACCAGCTCAACAACAACCAAATCAACAACCAAATCAACTTAATAAAGGTCCACAAAATATGCCTCCAAATCAATCTAAACCAAGTTCAATCCCACAAAATGGTCCAAACAATAATAATAATAATAACAATAATAATAATAGACAAGATCATCAACAAGGTTCTTTCTTTTCATCTTTTTTCAGAGCTTCACCTGATCCATCTTTAGGTCAATATGGTGGTGCTAATAATAGTAATAATTCAAATAATCCAACATCACCAATTAATTCAAGTAGTAATAGCGGTAATAATTATAATACTTTTGGTGGTCAACAATCATCATCTTCATCATCACAACAATTACAACAATCATCACAATCACAATATAAAACTAGTTATAATAATAATAATAATAGTAGCAGCAATAATAGTAGTTATAATCGTTATCAAGATGATTTCTATGGTAGAGGTGATAAATTAAATCAAGTACCATCAATTATTAAAGCACCAGATGATTTAACAAGTAAAGAGAAATTTGAAACTGAATTAATTCGTGAACTTTTAATTTCCTATTTTAATATCGTTAAAAAGAATGTTAAGGATTCAGTTCCAAAATCAATTATGCATTTCTTGGTCAATCAATCAAAAGAACACATTCAAAATGAATTGGTTGCAGCCCTCTACAAAGAGGAATTGTTTGATGAATTATTAGAGGAATCACCACAAATCTCTAGTAAGAGAAAATCTTGTAAAGCTATGATCGAAATTTTAAGAAAAGCAAATGAAATTATTAATGAAATTAGAGATTTTAGAAATTAAAATATATTTAAATAAAATTTTATTACATTTATAAATATAAAAAAAAAAAAAAAAAAAAAAATATATATCCTTTTTTATTTATTAAAAAATTAAAAGAAATAAAAAAAAAAAAAATAATAAAAATTTAACACAACAAAAAAAACAGATTTGTTGTGTTAAATTTTTATTATTTTTTTTTTTTTTTTTTACTTTTAATTATTTTAAATTATAAACACACAAATAATAGAAATTCAAAATAATATATGTATAAAATCACTATTATTGGATAGTTAATAAAATGATAGATAATAATAATAATAATAATAATAATAATAATAATAATAATAATAATAATAATAAAAATAATAATAATAATAAACAACAATATAAATTATCAGAACCTTTTAATTATGAAAATGATTACCAGTATGGGTTAAATGATCAATTTTCATTTTGGAATGATGTTGCTAAAAAATATGTTCATTGGTATGTATGATGTTAAATTAATAATATATAATATTAATATTATAATTAAAATAATAGTAATTATTAATATTATACTATAGGGACAAAGAATATGAAAATATTTATAATAGTAATAATAATGAATGGTTTTCAGGTGGATTATTAAATGCATGTTATAATGCATTAGATAAACATATTGTTAATGGTGGAGGTGAAGAAATTGCATTTGTGCATGAAATACCATCAAAACAAATTTCAACTCAAATTACATATAAACAATTATTTGATAAAGTTTGTAAATTTTCAAGATCATTAAAGAATTTGGGTATTAAAAAAGGTGATATTGTAATAATTTATATGCATAATAGTATTGAATTAATTATATCAGCATTATCATGTTGTAGAATTGGTGCAACACATAATATAATATTTGGTGGTTATACTCAAAAAGGACTAACTGATTTGTTAAATATTTATTCACCAACACCAACACCAACACCAACACCAACACCAACACCAACACCAACACCAACACCAAATTTCAATCAATCACCAAAACTAATAATTACTTCAAACTATGGTTTATTAAATAATGATATATATTATTTTTATAAAGAAATAATAGAATCATTAATAAATTCAAATTTAAATTTAAAAAATATAATTTTATTCAATAGAAATGATTATAATAATAATGGTAATAATAAGAACAATAATAATAATAATCAAAATAATAATCATAATTTTAATATTTTTGATTGGAATGATTTAGTTAATGGTGGTGATATTGAACCATTATTAGAGTATGAATTAGTTGAATCAAATCATCCAATTTATGTTATGAATACCAGTGGTACAACAAGTAAACCAAAAGCAATTGTTAGAGAAACAGCTGGTCATATTGCATCACTTTGTTATTCAGTTAAAAATATATTTAAATTAAATAAGGGTGATACTTATTTAAGTTTAAGCTCAATTGGTTGGGTTAGTGGTCATAGTACATTGCTTTATGGTTGCTTATTTTCTGGCTGTAAATCAGTTTTTATTGAAGGTCCATTAAATGAAAATGATAATGATACTGAAAAAGTTAGAATGTTTTGGAGTTTAATTGAAAAGTATAATGTTAATGTATTCCCAACAACACCACACCAAATGAATTTAATAAAAATGGTTGACCCAAATGGTGAAATTAGATTTCAATTTAATTTAAAACATTTAAAACATGTATCAATTGGTTCTGAAAAAGTTTATGAAAAGACAATAAATTATTTAACCAATACTTTAAAATTATCAATAATAATTGATTATTGGCAAACTGAATCTGGATTTCCAATGATTTATAATTCAACTGAAAATGATTTAAATTTAAAAAATTGTAGTGTTGATGCTATTGGTAAAGTTGCACCTGGTTATAATATTAAAATAGTTTCAAAAATCAACAATAATAATCAAACTAGTGTAATTGAAAATAAAGAAAATGAAAAAGGTGAAATTGTTATAAAGTTTCCATTACCACCTGGTTTATGTAATTGTTTATTTGGTGATACTAATGATAGATTATTATATAAGCAACATTATTTAAATGAGTTTGAAGGATATTTTAGAACAAAAGATATTGGTTATTTTGATGAAAATAAAGTATGGTATTTTAGTTCAAGATCTGATGATTCAATTTCATATGGTAGTGTTATTGTTAATAGTGGTGTACTTGAAAATTTAATTCTAAAAATTCAAAATATTTCTGAATCTTGTGTTATTGGTATAGATGATGAAATCCATGGTCAAGAAATTGCTGCAATATTAGTACTAGAAAATAAAAATATAGATACTATCTCATTAAAAAATGAAATTAATAATATAGTTAAAACTAATCTTTTTACTTGCATAAATATTAAATATATAATAATAGTTAAAAGATTGTAAGTGTTTATAATTAAAATAATAATCTTCGATAATAATAATAACAATAAAAGCAATTATATTAACTAAATTATTATTTTTAATATTAGACCAAAAACAAGAACTGGGAAAAGAATTAAATCATTATTAACATCAATTTTTAATAGTATGAATTCATTTTTATTTTTATTATTGTTATTTTTATTAACTGTATCTATTATTAAAATTATATTAATATTTTTACTTCAAATAGATAAATCCTATATAATTCCGCCAACTCTTCAAGATGATATTGTTATTGATGAATTATTAATTGAATATTCAAAATTTAAAAATTCCAATGATATATAGAAATTTATAGTAATTTTCACAAACTCTCCATCTCTCTCCTATTCTGGGGGATCAAAAGAAATAAACGTTAAAATGAATAAATATAATAACTATTAAAAAATAATAATTATAAATAAAACTGTTTGCGATTTATTCTTGAAGAAAAAAAAAAAATTTGTTGTTGAAATAAATTATTTTTTATTAAAAAGCCAGATATGAAAAAATCAACATCAAAGTGGTGGAAAGTAATTTTATGTGGAGCTGCTGAGTTTGCCACCCTTTATTTTTTTTTGAACAACTCTCCCCCAATAAATTAAATTAAAGAAAAATAAAAAAAAATTGTTGTGTTGAATTAAGGTTGGCTGGTCAGATATAAAAATATCAGCACTAAAGTGGTGAAAAATAATTTTATTTGGTACCACTGGTTATTTCTTTTTTTTACTTTTACTCTCTATTCAGCAACCTATAAATAATGTTAAATTTTTTTTTTTTTTTTTCTATTATTTTATTTATTATAGAGCTAATAAAAATTCAAAATAATGTAAAATAATTATTTAATTATTAAAATGATTAACAATAATAATAATAAAAAACAACAATTTAAATTATCAAAACCTTTTGATTATGAAAATGATTACCAGTATGGATTAAATGATCAATTATCATTTTGGAATGATGTTACTAAAAAATATGTTCATTGGTATGGCTTCTAATTATTATTTTATTAATAGTTTTATTATTATTATATTACAGAGATAAAGAATATGAAAATATTTATAATAGTAATAATAATGAATGGTTTTCAAGTGGATTATTAAATGCATGTTATAATGCATTAGATAAACATATTGTTAATGGTAGAGGTGAAGAAATCGCATTTGTACATGAAATACCATCAAAACAAATTTCAACTCAAATTACATATAAACAATTATTTGATAAAGTTTGTAAATTTTAAGATCATTAAAGAATTTAGGTATTAAAAAGGTGATATTGTAATCATTTATATGCAAAATAGTATTAAATTAATTATATCAACATTATCATGTTGTAGAATTGGTGCAACACATAATATAATATTTGGTGGTTATACTCAAAAAGGATTATCATATCTGTTAAATATTTATTCACCAACACCAACTCCAACAATAATAATCAAGCTAGTGTAATTGAAAATAAAGAAAATGAAAAGGTGAAATTGTTATAAAGTTTCCATTCCACCTGGTGTACGTAATCGTTTATTGGGTGATATTAATGATAGATTAATATATAAGCAACCATATTTAAATGAATATGAAGGATATTTTAGAACAAAAGATATTGGTTATTATGAAAATAATTTATGGTATTTTTGTTCAAGATATGATGATTCATTTTCATATGATAGTTATATTGTTAATGGTGGTGTACTTGAAAATTTAATTTTAAAAATTCAAAATATTTTTGAATCTTGTGTTATTGGTATAGATGATGAAATTCATGGTAAAGAAATTGCTGCAATATTAGTACTAGAAAATATAAATATAGATACTATCTCATTAAAAAATGAAATTAACAATATAGTTAAAAAAAATCTTTCTACTCTCCCAAATATTAAATAAATAATAGTTAAAAGATTGTAAGTGTTTATAATTAGACCAAAAACAAGAACTTGGAAAACAATCAAATCAATATTTACCTCAATTTTTAATAGTATGTTTTCATTTTTATTTTCATTATTAAATAATGTATCTTTTTTTTATATTTACTAATTAATATTTTAATTTCAAATAGATAAAAGCTATATAATTCCAACAACTCTTCAAGATGTTAGTGATATTGATGAATTATTATTTGAATATTCAAAATTTAAAAATTTAAATAATTTATAGAAATATATAATAATTTTTAATAAATATGATCATTTTTAAAAAAATAATAAATATAAATAAAACTGTTTTGAGTATATATTAATTTTCCACCTACCTTTTATTTCTTAAATTTCAATCGAATTCGAACATTTTATTTTTTTTTTTTTTTTTTTTTTTTTTTTTTTTAATAATAAATAAATATATAAATAAATATATGAAAATGTAAAGGTATATTTAATTTGAAATTGAACCAGTTGTACATTGATTATTAATACATGGCCAACCACCACAATTTTTAGCATAGTAATCACAGGTATTTGTTGATAAATTACAAGTAAAAGTTTCACATCCATTATTTCTATTACAATCGGAATCAATATTACATGGTACTTTAATTGAACATTCGATTGGTTCATGATAACAACCATATAATGTTGAACAATAATCGGCAGTACATGGATCTAAAATTTAATAAAATAAATTAAATGTTATTATTATTTTCTTTTTTTGTTAACAATTTGAGTAGACAAAAATATATATATATCTTACCATTATCATCGCAAGATATTTTTGTAAAGTTACAACCATTTACACCACAAGTATTTAATGTACAAGCATCACCATCATTGCAATAGGTTTCGGAATGACGACAAATATTTAAAGCATCACAGAAATCATATGTACATGGATCATTATCATTACAATTTTGTTGGCAAATTACACCTGGATCACAACTGTTTGGAACACTATAACAACCATAACCTGGATGGCAAAAATCATCAGTACAAGGGTTATTATCATTACAACTGATAGTAGTTAATGTACAATTTCCAGTTGAAGCATTACAAGCAGAATTATGGCATAAATCTGGGCTAGTGCATTTATCAGTATAATAACATCCAACAACACTAGTACAAGAGAATGTTCTACATTTTGTATTTTTTGATGAACAATTTAATTTATTACAATTATAAGCACCTATAATTATTTTAGTGGTTAATGTTTTTTTCTTTTTTTTTTTTTTTTTTTTTTTTTTTTTTTTTTTTTTTTTTTTTTTGATTTGATAATTAAATTATTTACCATATGAAAATGAAAATAAAGAGAGCAATAAAATTAAAGAAATTATAATTTTTGCCATTTTATAAAAATTTATTAATACAATCTATTAAATTATTTATTTGATTTTTTTTTTTTTATTTTATATATTTTAAATTGTGAAATGAAAAATAAATAAAAAAAAATTCTATTTATACTTTTTTAATTTTTATAAAAAATAATGTTTATGAAAATTTGAAATATTATATAATCACGAAATAATTTAATTATTTTTAATGCTCACATGAACTTAAAAGGTTATTTTGAGATAGTATTTTTTTTTTTTTTTTTTTTTTTTTTTTTGATTTACTTAATTTGTTTGTTCGGTGATTGTTGATGATAAAAGGAATGAAAATATTATTGTAATCAATTTATTGGGTCAATCTTTTATAAAATCAAGATAATAGGGCATCCAATCAATAAAAGATAATGATTATCTTTCGAAAATTGAAATAGAATTTAAATTAAAATTAAATAAAAAAATTAAAAAAATTAAAAAAAAAATAATAAAAATAAAAATAAAAAAAAAATGGAACCCCTCTGTGTGATCAAAATTAACTGGTTTCCATTGAACTATATATATAAACACAAAAAAATAACGTGTTAAAACAATCAATCATAGTGGGAAATTTTGGAAAATAGTTTTTTTTACCCCCTTCAGTTTTTTTTTTTTATTTTTATGATTTTTTTTTTTTTTTTTAAAAAAATAATGAAAGTATTTGTTTGGGGTATTTTTTATTTTGTAGACTTTGTGATTAATTGAGATTTTAAAAAATTATGATCTAATATTCTATTTCTTATTTTTTTAATCACCACCATAATTATCCAAATTCAAAATAAATTTTAAAATGAATCAATGGTTGAACAACAGGCTGAGTTTATTATAAAAAAAAATTTTTAACAATAAAGTAATTGGTGGGGGAACAATAATTAAAATTGTGGTCTTAAAAATAGTTCCTTTATGTAAAATGGAAAATTAATTTTTTTTTATTTTTTATTTTTTTATTTTTTGGGATTTTTTTTTTTTTTTTTAATAATAAATAATTTGAATTGATTTTTTTTTTTTTTTGTCCACAACATACATACAAAAAAAAATAAAAAAAAACAATTGGATATTGTTTTTTTACAAAACGATAATTCTGATATTTTTTAATCATTATTTGATTTTTAACTAGTAAAATGAGCTTGATTGATTATTTATTTTTTTTCAACTTTTTGAGTTAAAAAAAAAAAAAAAAAAAAAAAAAAAAGAAAACAATTTGAAGTCATTTTGGGTAAAGATATTTTTTTAAAAAAGAAAAAAAAAAATTTCCTTTGCATTTCGGCATTGAGAATAAGGAAAAGAAATTGGTTAACCCCATAACTTCTTTTAAAATTTTCTTTTTTTTTATTTTTTTTCTTTTTTTTTTATTTTTTTTATTTTTTTTTATAATAATAATAATAAGTTAAAAAACAGCGTATTAAATCATTATTGTTGTTATTGTTCACAACTAAAATTTTTATCTTGATATTTGTTTTTTTTTTTTTTTTTATTTTTTTTTTTTTTTATATTAAATTAATTAAAAAAAAAAAAGATCTTTAATTTATTATTATTATTATTGTAATTAATTTATTATTACTATTATTATTATTGTTATTGTTATTATTGTAATTGAATTTGTTTTGGTTTTTGATTTTTTGGTTTATAATTATTTAAAATATCTTTATTGATTGACCAATGTTGTGATAAGAATTTTGGTTGAACAGTTTCAATAAAATTTTTTCTCCAACTACGAATAAATTCAAAAATACCTTTTTCACCCAAAGCTAAAACTTTTTCCATAACTTGTTTTTCATGTGGAATATAATTTTCATTCTTTTGTTTTGGATTTAAATAAATTAATTGATCAAGATCCTTTAAGTCAATTTCTTTCTTTCCAATATAATTTGCAACTTCAACCTTCATTTCTTCTAATTTATATTCTGGTATATTTGATTTATATTTTTTATTTGAAATTTTATTTGTACTACTACTACAACTACCATCTTCATTTATTATTGTTTTTTCTTCTTCTTGTTGTTGTTCTTGTTGTTGATAAAAATGATTTTTAACAATTAATGCCATTTTAGTAATTTTTAATAAAGTATTATCAGTGATATAAACTTTATTTTCACTATCTAATGGTACATTATATTGTTTAGCAATCATCATTCTCATAATTTGAGCTCTTTTATCCATATTAGCATGGCAATCACAACATAATAGTAATACATCATGTGAGGAATGACTTTTAATTTCCTCTGGTAAATATTGACGATAACAATGTGGTACAACAGAGTGACGAAGAATTTTATGAGTTGAACCACAAACTACACAAATATTCTCTTTATGAGCTAAATAATAATCGTCACCTGAATGACCTTCACCATGTGGTTGGAATTTTAATTTAATTGATAATGGTTCTTCTTTAATTATATCTGCCAATTGTCTACTAACATACCATTCAACTTTCTTTTTACTAATACTACACAATAATACATCATCAGGACTATACATTAAACAATTATCATATAATACTCTTTTATCAGGTACAGTTTTCTTTAACATGTTTTCTTTAATTGGTTTATTTGGATTTGGTTTACCAGTATTGTTATTTTTTGATTTTTCAACTTTAACTTTAAAACTTGTATTAATGAATGGTCTACATAATGTATAAATTAAATCTTTTTCATTTGGATCAGTTTTTGAGTTTTTATAAGTGTTATACATAATTTCGAATATTTCTCTACCAACCCATGCATCAGCTGCTGCGTAATGAATTTGATCATTTGTTAAATCCTTATTCTCCCAATGACTACAACGAATTAAATTTGATTTGTCCAATGTTACATTCATAACGTTTAATGCTAAACTTGCTAATCCATTTCCTTCATAATTGGTCAATCTTGCAATTGGTACTAAATCAACACAACCTTTTGTAACAACTGAAAATGTTTGAAAAATAGTTGCTGCATCTTGTGAAACTGCGACACCAACCTTAATTAAACGAGGATCTGTTAAAATTTGCTCCAATGATGTTGGAATTTTCTCCATTTGTGAAACTTGAATTAAAAATGTTTCATTTTTACTTGATAATTGAATTAATGCAACTTTATGATTATATTTTGATGTTGTAGTTGTAGTTGTGGTTGAATCATCAATAGAATTAAAATTACTCCATTCAGCATCAAAACCAATTATAAAATCTAAACCATCATTGTTTATTTCACTACAATTTGGGAATAATAACGCATTTGATTCTGTTGTTATTTGTTGTTGATTTAATATATCTGCACCATCAATAATTGTATTTGTATTAATTGGTGATGATGATGATGATGATGATGATGATGATGATGATGATGATGATGATGATGATGATGATGATGATGATGATGATGATGATGATGATGATGATGATGATGAATTTTTATCATCATTCATTTTTAATAATAATGATTGATAAAATTCATTTAAAATTAAATCACATTCTTTTGGTGTACTTAAAACATGAATTTTAATATCATTTGATAATTTAAAGAAATTATTAAATTTTACTTTTTTAACAATATTGGAATTATCATTTGTTTTATTTAAAACAATATTATTATTTTCATTATTTTCATTATTATTTTCAGTATTATCTTTATCTTTATTATCGATTTGTTTAATATAATTATTATAAACCCAATAAAAAGCAATAAATATTATACTAGTTCCAATAAATGATTTCTTATTATTATTTAATAAATTAGTTAAAATATTTTTATTTTTTAACATTTTATTGTTATTGTTATTGTTATTAAAATATATATTATTAATGATAATAATTTATTTTTTTTTTGATAAATAACTGAAAGCACGTTAATTTTTTTTTTTTTTTTTTTTTTATAATTTTCATAACTTTTCAAGATTCTTTGAAAAAAAATTTTCAACCTCTAAAAAATAAACAAAATTTCGTTAAAAAAACAACGAAATTCGAAAGCTTAAATTTATTTTTGTTTGGTTGTTTGTGTGTTTGTGATGCGTCATTCTTTAAAAAATCCTAAAATAAAAAAAAAAATCTAAAAATATATAACCCCCTCCCCCAAAAAAAAAAAAAAAGTTGGAAAAATAAAAAAAATAAAAATAAATAAAATCTTTTTTAAAAAAAACTATTATTACATTTTTATTTTTATTATTATTATTGTTATAATTTAATTAATTAATTAATTATTCTTGATTTTGAATTTGTTTTTGTCTTTGATCTTTTGGTTTACGATGACCATTATCACAACAAACAACTTTATCAATTGACCAATGTTCTGGAAGGAATTTTGGTTGAACTGATTCAACGAAATTCTTTCTCCAACTACGAATAAATTCAAATATACCTTTTTCACCCATTGCCAATACTTTATCAATAACTTTTTTTTCATGTGGAATATAATTTTCATTCTTTTGTTTTGGATTTAATTTTAAAATTTCATCTAAATCTTCAACATTAATCTCTTCCTTTCCAATATATTCCATTACAATTTTCTTCATTTCTTCTAATTTCTCATCTGGAATATTCTTTTTACATTTTTTATTACCTTTAATTAAATTATCTTCACTAATGTTATTATTATTTCCTGTTGAATAGAAATTATTTTTAACAATTGATGCGATTTGAGTAATTTTTAATAAAGTATGGTCAGTTATAAATTGTTTATTTTCATTATCAATTGGTACATTGTATTGTTGTGAAATTATCATTTTCATAATTTGATTCTTTTTATCTAGAATAGCATGACAATCACAACAAACTAATATTACATCATGTGATGAATGACTTTTAATTTCCTCTGGTAAATATTGACGATAACAATGTGGTACCATTGAATGACGTAGAATTTTATGAGTTGAACCACAAACTACACAAATATTCTCTTTTGATGCTAAATAAAATTGGTCACCAGAATGACCTTCACCATGTGGTTGGAATTTTAATTTAATTGATAATGGTTCTTCTTTAATTATATCTGCCAATTGTCTACTAACATACCATTCAACTTTCTTTTTACTAATACTTGATAATAATACATCATCAGGACTATACATTAAACAATTATCATATAATACTCTTTTATCAGGTACAGTTTTCTTTAACATGTTTTCTTTAATTGGTTTATTATTGGTATTGTCATTATTATTGCCATTATTATTATTTTCTCTATTTTTTAATTTATTTATACTTTTAAAACTTGCACCTGTAAATTGTCTACATAAAGTATAAACTAAATCTTTTTTATCATTTGGATCAGTTTTTGAGTTTTTATAAGTGTTGAACATAATTTCGAATATTTCTCTACCAACCCATGCATCAGCTGCTGCATAATGAATTTGATCATTTGATAATTTTTTATTCTCCCAATGACCACAACGAATTTTATTAGATTTATTTAATGTTACATTCATAACGTTTAATGCTAAACTTGCTAATCCATTTCCTTCATAATTGGTTAATCTTGCAATTGGTACTAAATCAACATACCCTTTTGTAACAACTGAAAATGTTTGAAAAATGGTTGCTGCATCTTGTGAAACTGCAACACCGACTTTAATTAAACGAGGATCTGTTAAAATCTGTTCCAATGATATTGGAATTTTCTCCATTTGTGAAACTTGAATTAAAAATGTTTCATTTTTACTTGATAATTGAATTAATGCAACTTTATGATTATAATGTGTTTTTGTAGTTTTATCATCAATTTTATCATCAAAAATACTATTTGGATTACCCCATTCAGCATCAAAACCAATTATAAAATCTAAACCATCATTGTTTATTTCATTACAATTTGGGAATAACAGTAATTCTGTTGTTGTTTGTTGTTGATTTATTATTACACCGTCTGCACCATCAATCATTGGTGGTGAATTTTTATCATCAACCATTTTCAATAATAATGATTGATAAAATTCATTTAAAATTAAATCACATTCTTCTGGTGTACTTAAAACATGAATTTTAATATCATTTGATAATTTAAAATAATTTTTAGTTGTTGTTGTATCTTCATTTCTTTTATTTTGAATATTTTGTGTGGTGGTTTTTTGATTTTCTTGAATATTTTGAATTTTTTGGTTGACATGATCATCATGGTTATTATTTTTATTTTTATTTTTTTTAATTAAAACATTTTTATAAATCCAATAAAAAACTAGTAATAAAATACTTGTATTAAAGAAATATTTAAGTTTTTGATTTTTCGATAAAAATAAGATTAGTTTTTGTGAGATTGTTCTCATCTTATTATTTGAATTATGATCTGAGCGCCAGTGAGCGTGCGTGTGTGTATTTATGACTATTTTAAAAATTTTATTTTTGTCCAACCCCAATGATTTTTTTTTTTTTTTTTTTTTTTTTTTTTTTTTTTTTTTTATTTTTATTTTTTTTATTTTTATTTTTTTATTTTTAATTTTTTTTTATAAAAAAAAAACTTAATTTCATTTATTCGAGGAATCATGAAAAAATCTTTTTTTCATAAAAAATTTTATACAAAAAAACTAATCTAATCCATACACTCAAACTGATATTTTGATCTACCATTTCTATTCCAAATTGGGTGTCGTGGAATGAGATGATGGAATTTTATAAGTTCCACTTTATTATTTTTTTATTTCACTCCATTTTAATAATTCAAAGTTCGACCACATCATCAATAATTTTATAATTTATTTTTTTTCTTATAGGAATTCTCATTTGAAATTGAATTTTCTGTGATGGTCATCATAAAGGTGCCATGTTGAAGACATCAAAAATTTAAAAATAGAATTTTGATCATAATAATAAAAATTAAAAATTAAAAAATAAAATAAAAATTAAAAAAAAATAAAATAAAAAAAGTAAAAAAAAAAAAATTTCCAGATTTAAAAAAAAAAAAAAATAATATAAAAAAAAAAAAAAAACACTTATTAATACACCAAAAAAATAAAAAAGGTAAATAATAAATGAATAATAAATAAATAAATAAATAAATAAATAAAAAAAATAAAAATAATAGTAATAATAAATAAAAATAAAAATAAAAATAAAATTAATTAAATTAAAATAAGGTTATAAATGGTTACAGAGAATAAATATATAACATAATTCAACTGATAATTTTTTTTTTTTTAATACCAACCGACACACCAAAAAAAAAAACCACATTATTATGATAATTTTTTTTTTTTTTAATTTTTTTTTTTTTTTTCCAATTTTTTTTTTTCAATTTTTTTTTTAATTTTTTTTTTTTTTTTTAATTTTTATTTTTTTTTTTTTGATTTATTTTTTTCCAAAAAACCTGTAAAAAAAAAAAAAAATTTTAGTAAACTAATTAACACACAAAAATAAAAATAAAAAAAAAAAAAATAAATAAATAAAAATAAATTAATATATCATTAAACAAAAAAAAAAAAAAAAAAAAAAATAAACAAAAAAAATAGCAAAAGTAATTATCATCATCAGGATCAGAGTTTTATTTTTATTTTTTTTTTATTTTTTTTATTTTTTTATTTATTTTATTAATTTTTGCAAACCTATAAAACCCAAAAAAAAAAAAAAAAAAAACCCAAAAAAAAAAAAAAAAACCTAAAAAAAATAAAATAAAATAAAATAAAATTAAACAAAACAAAATAAAAAAAAAAAAAAAAACAAATAAAATATTTACAAATAAAAATAAATAATAAAAATAAAAATAAAAATAAAAATAATTGTGGTGCATTGTTGTTGAAATATAAATTGTAATAATTTGATAAAGATTTAAAATTTATATTTATTTTAAATCTATCATTCCTTTTTCATTGTATTTTCAATTTCACGCCCATTTCTATCTTTCTATTATTATTATTTTTTTTTTTTTTTTTATTACATAATTATTATTATTATTATTACCCTTTGTAGTTTTACTTTATTACAAATCAAAAATAAAAATAAAAATAAAAATAAAAATAAAAATAAAAATAAAAATAAAAATAGATAAATTACTCGCGTATACTCTTTATCAAATAATTTCATTGTATATTTATTTATATAAATATATCTATATATTATTGTGTCCACCTTATTCTTTTAATTTTTTTTTTTTTTTTTTTTTTTTTTTCTCAAGTCCAAATACAAATAAACACACGCACACCCCCACATACACACACATAAATATATTTCTATTTATATTTAGACACATACATAAATTTCTATTTATATTTATAAATATAGATAAATAATATTTTTAAGAACCAATCCACCTATTTATCTCTGCCTAAAATCTTTTTCCCAATTAGTTCAAACAAAACAAAAATAGCAATATTATAATTAATAATATATTATAGTTAAATTATTTATTTACTATTATTATTATTATTTTTTTTACTTTTATAAATATATTAGATTTGTTTGTAAAACCCCCTCACACATTTTACTCAACAATTCATCCAATAGCGATTGTATTTTTAAACAGATCGTTCTCCTTAATAAAATAGTTAAATATAACTAAAAAAAAAAAAAAAAAATTTTAAAAAAAAAAAAAAAAAAATTTCAAAAATATCCCACCACCCATATAATTTCTTTACAATAAAACAAAAAAAAAACAAAAAACAAAAAAAAAAAACAAAAAATAAAAAAAAAAATAAAAAAACCCACACACCCAACAAGATTAGAATTTAAATTATACATATTAACTCATTCACATAAAATTCTAGAATTATTTAAATTTGGCCAATCATTACTAGACACACGTATACAAACTAAAAATGTCCTCAATAGAGCAGCTTTATTCAACAACTCAATTCCCTTCATTATCTTCTTGCAACACCAACATTAATAATACTAATAATAATAATAATATTAATAATATTAATAATAACACTAATATTAATACCGGAAACCTTTTGAAAAATACATTTTTTAAAAATAATATTATTTATAATACAAATAACAACTCAATTAATAATAATTCAAATAATAATATTATTAATAATAATAATAATAATTTATTAAATAGCAACAACCAAAATTCTTTTCAAAACCAAAATAACTTAAACAGTATTCATAACCACAACAACAACAACAACAACAACAATAGTAATAATAATAATACTAGTAATTCAGAAAACCTCGATTCCTTAAAATCAGCTTTATTATCTAGTAATATTTTTAACGGTTCTTCATCGTCAATCGCCCATCAAAATTTAATTAATTTAATTATTAGTAGTCAAAATAATAACAATAATAACGGTAATAGCAATAGCAATACACCTGATCAAAAATCAACAATGGCCGATATCTTATTAAACTCTTCTGTTCCTGATTATTTTGAATGGTAAATATATATTTTTAGAAACAAAGAAAAAAAAAAAAAAAATACAAACAAAAAAAAAAAAAAAAAAAAAAAAAAAAAAAATAAAAATTACTAACATAAAAAAAAAAAAAATTATATATATTAGGTGTTCTGATATCATTAACATGCCAAAAGATGGTAATGAAAAATCAAATAACTCAAATGGTGGTAATAATAATGGTAATAATAATGGTAATAACAACAACAATCACAACAATAATAATAATAATAATAGTAATAATAATAATAATAACAATAGTGATTCAGTACCATCACCACAAAATAATTACCAATCACCACAATCTGATAATCAATCATCAATGGTACCAAGTTTTAATTTCTCTAATCAAAACTCTGCTAACAGCAGCAACAACAACAACAACAACAATGGTAGCAGCAACAACAATAACAATGTTCGTTCTGAACCAACTACTCCAAATGATGAGTCCAATAACAATAGCAACAACACTAATAATAATAATAATAATAATAATAATAATAATAATAATCAACAACAACAATTATCATCGAACCAAAACTCATCACCATTGATTTACTCTGTTCCATCCTACTATGTTCCAAATTATGGTGTTGTTCTCTCTGCTCCAATGAAAGGTAATTCAAGTTCTTCTATTTTACCACCACAAGCTTGGCCACAAAATAATAATAACAACAATGGTAATAGCAATAGCAACAATGGAAACAATAATGCCAGTGGTTTCTCTGATTTCATGTTCAATGGCTCTAACATTGACTACAACTCAATCATGAACAATAATAATAATAATAATAATAATAATAACAACAACAACAACAACAACAACAACAACAACAACAATAGTAATAATAACAACAACAACAGCAACAACAACAACGGCAACAATGGTGGTATGTTTAATGGAGGATTTGTTAACAATAACAACCATAATAATAATAACAACAACAATAATAACAATGGTAACTTAAACTTCCACAACTTTTTACAATTCCAAAACCAACTCCAAAATTCAAATCAACAACAACAACAACAACAACTACAACAACAACAACAATTACAACAACACCAACAACAACAACAACAATTACAACAACAACAATTACAACAACAATTTAATATTGGCAAACCATGTAACATTAATCAAAAGAAAGGTAGAGGTGCTAATAATAATAATAACAACATGCCAATTGGTAATCAAGCAAGTTTAGTTATTAGTCATCCTAGTTTAAAAATGGAAGGTCATCATCATTTACAACAACAACAACAACAACAACATCATCATCAACATCAACAACATCAACAAAATGGAAATGGTAATAATACACAAATTGTAAATTCAGCATTCTTAGATTTATCATCACCAGATTCACATAATCAAATGTCACCATCATCACCAATTTGTTTACCAGAAAGTCCAATGGGTGCTCAACATTGGGAGAGTGGTTTAGATCCATCAAGTTTACAAAAACAAAATGAAATTAATCCACCAATTTCCGTTCGTTCCAATGTCGTTTTCTTTGAACCATACTTGGCCGGTGAACCAGGCAGACACAAGGCATGTTGGAATCTCCTCGAACCAATGCATAGAAACTACTACCAACCAATCCAATTCAAATTACCATCATTCCCAGACACTTCATTACCAATCACACAAATCGATGATAAAACCGGTATCTTTGATTCTCAACGTTTCCTCGCATTCAATAATCCACAAGCCATGAGTAAATATGAATCCTATCGTATCTACATTCATCCTTCACTCGGTTACAGTGGTAATGCAAAGAGATTCAAACAACAACCAGATGTCAATGAGAAAGCTTTGATTTTGGATGGCAATGTCTACGATGGACATTTAAATCCAATTTACAACTGTAAAATCTGTACCGAATATTATCAAACCAAATCTTACTTTTCCGCTAATCCACATGCAAAAGGTAAAGTTCTTTTGGTCAAAAATAACATATTAACTCGTGTCAAAGATGGTGGTTTCACTCTCTCCTTAAAGCCAATGTGTTGCAGTGGTCATAACTCTCATATCCCACTCTACTTTCACTTTACCCTTACAAATCCACTCACAAATGAAGTTGTACTCCAATCACTCATTAATGTTAATGTTAAGCAATGGAAAAAATCAGTTCCAAATAAATCGAAAAAACAAAGATTTGAATAAATAATTAATAATAATAATAATATTCCTTTTGCTTAAAAAAAAAAAAAAAAAAAAAAAAAAAAAAAAAAAAAAAAACTAACGAATGCCATAAATAATAAAAAAAAAAACAGAAAAACTCCTAACAAAAAAAACAGAAAAAAAAAAAAAAAAAAAAAAAAAAAACTTTATCCATGCCTAATTATCAAATTTTTTCATTCTCTCTCTTTAAATCTAAAAATAAAATTAAATATAATAAATTTTTCTAAAAAAAAAAAAACTTTAAAAGTTTTTTTCTATTTTTAATTTTTTTATATTTTTTTTTTTTCTTTTTTTTATTTTTTTTTATTATATTATATTATTTTGTTTTTTTTTTTTTTTTTTTTTTATTTAAATAAGTCTTTTAATTTTGATTTTGAATACAGTTCAGACAATTGATCTATTAAACCAACATCTTTTTTGAAAATTTGTTTTTTTGCATTTTCTAATTGATTTTTATCTTTCCATTCCTTTGAAAAACAAATTGCATTATCTTGGGGATTATCATAAACATTTTTAATAGAATCTTCTACATATTCAGAAACTCTTTTTTGGAATGAGTCTGGATTATTTTTCATTCTTTTAATTATATATATTATTATTATTATTATTATTATTTGTTTATTGTATTTTTTTTATTGAGGTTTTAAAGTGTTAATTAGTTACAACAAGTTTAAGGAATGGTAAAATAAAAGTGAAAATAATACTATTACTTACAAATTATGGGCATCGGTATTTAGAGGTGGGAAATCATATTTATCAGGATTATGGAAAATACTTTTAATATAACACAACACATGTGCAATCATATACTTTTCTGCTGACCAGTCAGGGAATTGATGTGATAAATCAATTTCTCCTTCTGGCCCAATTAATGGATGAAATATTGGTGTTAAAAATTTAATAGATGGGCATGATTCTGGAAAACTAAAATGAAATTTTTTTTTTTGGTGTGAGGGGGGTGAGGGGGTATGTTAATTAATTATTATTCTCTCAATAATTTTTTTTTTTTTTTTTTTTTAATATAATATAGTGGATATTTTACTCGTCAGGTATAACTACATTAAATCTAATAATTGCTGATCTATATATTCTATTTCTAATAAATAATACACAATGCCATTCTATTTAAAAATATATTTATATTAGTTTTATTTATTATTATTATTTTTATTAGTATTGTTTTGTTTAATTATTACCATGAATTGAATTGAATGAGGGTATGACATATAGTCCTCTAATCATTAAATCTGAAAGTTTTTTACTAGAATTGTGTTAATAGTTTATTTTTGAGGAAAGAAATTAGTACCTTTTTTTATTTTTATTATTATTATTATGTGTTATGATGAAACACCAAACTGTTTCATCATAATTTAAAATTTAATGAGAGAATAGTATACATACTATTCGAATAAAAGTCTATAATTTGGTGAGTTTTGCTCTATACTTTTATTAATATTGGTAGATTGTGATAATTCATTTGGAGATAATGGTGAGTCTGTTGTTTGTTGACTCATTTTATACTTTTATTTTTTTGTATATATTTTTATATTATCTATATAGGATTTGCGTGTTTCTTTTTTTTTTTTTTTTTTTTTAATTTTTGTAATTATAACTATCTTTTTTATTCTTTGTTTTTACTATTTTTTTTACTTTTTTTTTTTTTAATAAAAAATAATAATATCACCACTCTTGCAATTTTAAAGAAAACTTTTTTTTTTTTATTTTTTTTTTATTTTTTTTTTTTTTTTTTTAAAAAAAAAAAATTATTTTATTTTTGGTTTTGGTTTTTTTATTTTTTTATTTTTATTTTTATTTTTTTTTTTATTTTTTTGAACCCAAAAAGGTTAGCGGTCGAGAGATAGATATGCATATTAGTTAATAAAATTTTATACAAGAATTTTTTTATTATTATTTTTTTTTTTTTTATTTAACAATCCAAAACCATTTCCCTGATAGTTTTTTGTTCTTTTTTTTTGGATTAAAAAATAAAAATTTGTTATTAAAAAAAAGAACAAAAAATTATTTTGGAAGTAGTTTATGTGACCAATAAGTAAAAAAAAAAAAAAAATTATATTTTTGTAGAATTAAATTATCTCTTTCTCTTTTACCAAAAAAAAAAAAAAATAAAAAAATAAAAAAACAATCCATAGATTTATTATTTAGGATAATATTTTTTAAAACAGAAATAAAATTATTACTAGTTTTTATTATTTTTATTTTTATTTTTATTTTTTTTTAGGTATTTATTTAATTTATTTTTCAAGGGATATTTTAATATTGTTTTAAGATGGAAGAGGGTTTATTTTACTTTATTCTGTTTTTTTTTTTTTTTTTTTTTTGTCATAATTTATTTCCAGAAATTTCCCGCCTTTTTTTTATTTTTTTTTTTTTATTATATTTTTTTTTTTTATTTTTATTTTTTTTTTTTTAATAAAAATTATAAAATATATTTTTTTATTTTTTATTTATTTTTTTTATTTTGTTCATTGTTTTTTTATAAATTCATTTTAGTTTTTTATAAAAAATAAATAATTAATTAATTTTAAACAAATAAAAGATGTTGTCAATTTCATTGACACCATGTGGTGATAAAAAGACGGCAACAACAACAACACATAAAAATAATGTAAATTTAAATCAAACATTACCATATAAATCAAATATCAGCACAAATTCTAAAAGAAGACAATCAACAATTATAAATAATAATAATAATAATAATAATAATAATAATAATTTTACACCATTAAAAGATTTTGATAATAATAAAACATCACCATCAGAATATGCACCATTCACACCAATTTTATATCCACCAAAAATCGTTACATTTTGTCCTAAACTCGATGACTCGCAACAAAAAGAAAATATTGAAAATTTAAATAGTAATAATAATAATAATAATAAATCGAAACCACAATCACTTTTCTCATCGAAATCACCATTTAAGAATGATAATCAAGTAAATTCAGAAACAAAGAAATTGCTTCAATCACCAGGAAGAGTTTTAGTAAAAGAGAATGCTATTTCTTCAACAACAACTCCTTCATCATCAAGAAATAATAATATTATTATTAATAAGAATAGTTATACTGATAGTAATAAAAAATTATCAATGTCTGAACTTGATGGTGATCATGATGATGATGATCAACATTCAAATTGTTCAACACCAAATAAAACACAAGAGATTTGTTTTAATTTTTCAAGATTAATTCAAAAAGAAGTTGAGCAACATTCTCAACATTCTCAATCACAACTACCATTACAAAAACAAAAACAACAAAAACAACAACAACCATCAATATTTTCATCACAAATACAACCAACAACACCATCATTTAAAAAATCAACAAGAGTAGCAATTATATCACCAATGAAAATTCAATCTGATAGTGAGTATGACCCTCCAACAATATCAGAGATTGAATCTAAAAAATTAAAATTAAGAAAGTTTCAATCTCAACCATTCACCCAATCATTTAGTGGTTTAAATAATAATAATCAAAATATAAATTATAATAATTATAATAATAATAATAATAATAATATTAATAATAATAATAATAATAGTAATGATAATATAACCGAAACATTTAATCCAAATAAGAGTATGTCTATTTTTGAATTCTCTCAACAAACACCATCAACTAATTCAAAAAAATCTGCTGAACAAGCACAATTAAAACTTCAAGAAAAGTTGGATAAACTTAAAAAAGAATCTGAAGATCAATTGAAATTAGATTTAGAAAAGAAGAAACAAACAATGAAATTATCATTACAACCACAATTACCACCACCACCACCACCAACAACATCAACTATTATTATGAGTCAAACATTAAAACCATCACTTTCATTATTACCAACACATCAATCATTAATTGAAAAACATAATCAACAACAAATTGAAGAGAATTTAAAACAACAAGAGATTAAAGAAAAACAAAAACAAAAAGAAATTGAAAGAAAGAAAAAAAAATTAGAAAAACAAAAACTTAAAAAAGAAAAACAAGTTTTAAGGGAAAAAGAAGAACAAATTCAAAAACAATTATTAGAGGAACAAAGAATTCAAAGAGAATTTGAAAGACAACAAGAACAAGCTTTAATCGATGAAGCTGAACATCAATTAAAACTTCAACTTGAACAACAATCATTACAACAGCAACAACTTGAACAACAACAATTTCAACAACAACAATCCTTACAACAGCAATTGGAACAAAAACAAAATATTGCTAATAATAAATTTAAATTTGAACAATTTTCACTTAAACAAGAACAACTCCTATTAAAAAGACAACAAAAAGATTTAAAAAAAAAACAACAATTAAATAAGCAAATGAAATTACAAAAACAAAAAGAATTATTAATTCAACAACAACAACAACAACAACAAAAAGAACAAGAAGAAAAAGAAGAACAAGAAGAAAGAGAGAGGTTAATAATTGAACAAGAGTACCAAAGAGAATTACAACAACAACAAAAGCAGTTATCATTTCAAAGACAACAACAGGAGCAACAACAAAAACAACAACAGCAACAATTATTACAACAACAACAAAAACAACAACAACAACAACAACAACAAAAACAACAACAACAACAACAACAACTATTATTACAACAGGAGCAACAGAATCAACAACAACAACAACAACAACAACAACAACAACAACAACAAAAAAAACAACAAACTAATAGATTACTAACAAAAAAACAACAACAACAAACCAATAGATTACCAACTGAACCACCTTTATTATCATCATTATCAACAGTCAATAAACAACCAATGAATAATACGATCAAACAACAACAACAACAACAACAACAACAACAACAACAACAACAACAACAACAACAACAACAACAACAACAACAACAACAACAACAACAACAACAACAATCACAAATAAAATCAAAACAACCATTACAAACAAAACCTCAAGTTGAAGTAGTAACAGCCCATAAAACTCAATCATATGCTTCTTTAAAAAAATCAAAAATTAATAATAATAATAACAATAATAATATTAGTAATAATAATAATAATAATAATAATAATTATAGTGAAAATAATAATATATTAAAAACACCAAAAGTAATTAAGAAATTAACAATTCCAAAGAGTCCATTCTTTTTAACAAATCAAAAAAGAAACTCAACATCTTCATCGTTATTGAAATCAATTGCAAAGGAACTTCATGATATTGGAAAGGAAAGAGTGACAACATTTAGATCGTTTAAAAGTGGTAGTGGTGTTGGTGGTGTTGGTGGTGGTGCTAATGCTACGTGCTCTTCACCAACCTTAAAGAAATGGAAACCATCTAGAGGTTTAACAATTCAAAAACCATTCCAATTTGAATTATCCAAACGTTTCAGTAGTGATATTCCTTTAGGTTTTAGAAGAATTCCAATTGAAAAACCAATTGAACCAAATATTAATCAACAATTTGAAGAAAATATCAAGAGAAAGAATAAAGCTTTATTATCATCAATTGGTAATAATAATAATAATAATAATAATAATAATAATAATAATAATAATAATAATAATAATAATAATAATAATAATAATAATAAAAATAATAATTATAATAATAATAGTTTTGGTTTGAATAGTATAAGTGATAATCAATATTTTAAAATCACTCAAATCAAATCAAATAATAATAATAATAATAATAATAATAATAATAATAATAATAATAATAATAATAATAATAATAATAATAATAATAATAATAATAATAATAATCAAGGTATTACCAATTCAAATTTAGCACAACCTATAATTTCAACACCTAAAATACCATTTAAAAATTTAACTAAATCATTAATTGAATGTATGCAAACTCAAACATATCAATCACTACAAAAATTACCAACACAAACTCCAAAAAAATCACAACAAAAATTACCAACAGTTTTAAAATTAACAAAACCAAAAGAATTTACATTCCAAACAACAAATAGAGTAAGAAAAACAGAATCAACTCCATTAATAAAAACTTCCTATAAAACTTCAAAATTCAATAACAACAACAACAACAACAACAATTCCAATCAACAACAACCAAAATTAAAGATCATCAGAAATAATCAATTGATTAAAACCACTGAACCTAATACCATTACAACTGCACCAAATTCAAACAACAATAATAATTATTATAAATATATTTAGTAAAAAAAAAAAAAAAAAAAAAAAAATATATTTATAATATTAGTTATCAATCCCATTTAGGAAGTGGGTTTGAAAAAAAAGATTTTTAAAAAAAAAAAAAAAAAAAAAGAAAAAAAAACAATAAAATATTTTGTGTGTTCTCAATTTTATATTTCCTCTTTTACAATTGTTTCAAAACAAAAGATCAATTTTTTTTTTTTTTTTTTTTTTTTTACCAATTTGGTGGATCTAAACTTTTTTTTTTCAAATTGGTTTTAATTATTATTATTATTTAAAAATTATGTCCGTTATCTTTTTTTTTTTTTTTTTTTTTTTCATTATATTTAATATTTATATTAAATAATAATTAATAAATAATGTCAGGATTTTATCCATTTATTAATGTTGCAGTAAATGTAGAATGGAGTGATGGTATTTGTATTAATAATAGTTATTTTATATTTATTTTTTAAAAAAAAAAAAAAAAAAAAAAAAACTTGGAAATTATTTTTATTAATTAAAATATTATGTTTTAAAATTTTATAGATAAAAAATTTAAAGAACATGGTAGACCAAATTCAATTTATACAAAACAAATTTTTGAAAATGGTTTAAAAGGTGTTATTTTAAGTGGATTAACATTATCATCAAATGGAAATGCATGTTGGAGTGGTCATGATCAAATTCCAATGAATTGGGCACTACCATTATCAAAAGTACTTAAAGATTCTGGTAAAAGAGTTGGTATCTCATTTGGTGGAATTAATGAATCAACTCAAGATGTTTCAAGTAAATTCTCAATTGAACAATTGGAAAAAATTTATATTGAAGCAATTGAAATGTATGAAATTGATCATTTGGATATTTGTTTAATGGGTAGTTTAAATAATGTTGATTTCATATTAAAAGCATTAAAAAAAGTAATTGAAAAATATCCACAATTAATAATTAGTATAACATTACCAGCATCAACTCATGGTTTAAATCCAACTGGTATGTCAATAATTTCAAAAGTTAAAGAAAATCAATTACTTAATAATAATAACAATAATAAAAATAATTTAATTATTAATTTAATTACAATGGGATTTTATAATGATGATTGGAAGAATAATATGGATAAAGATATTATTAGTGTTATTAAAAATCTAAAAGATCAATTAAATTCTTTATATACATCTCTAAATGATGACCAATTATATCAAAGAATTGCAATTACTCCAATGATTGGTAAAAATCCTGATACTTCAATATTATCTTTTGAAAATGTTAAAGTCATTTCAAATTTCTCAAAAGAGAAAAATTTAGGATTCATCTCTATGTGGAATTTAAATAGAGATAATCCAAGAAATAATCAAGATGCCATTGAATCTGATGAAATTTCTTCATTAAACCCAAATCAAAAACAATCATGTCAATATATTAAAGCATTTAATGGTTCTGAAAATTAAAATAATAAATAAATAATAAAAAAATTAGAATATATATCAGATAATTAGTTTTTAAAAAAATTAATAAATTAAAAAAAAAAAAAAAAAAAGTTATAAATATATTAATTTATTTTTTATTTTATTTTATTTTATTTTGTTTATAATTTATTTTTTTATTCTTTTTACCTTTTAAAAGTTTACTATTCTTTTTAAATCAAATATAAAAAAAAAAATTAAAAATTATTTCCAGGTTCTCTCTCATTATTTTTATGGACTTCAGAAGTTAAAAAGCTAGAAATTTAAATGGTATATATTATGTTTTGTTTTTTTTTTTTTTTTTTTTTTTTTTTTTTAGGTTAGTAATTCGTTTATTTAGTTTAAATAACTTAATTATTATGATATTATAAATATATATTTAAATATGTTTTTTTTTTTTTTTTTTTTTTTTTTTTCTTCCCTCTCTCCCTTTTCTCTTTTATTTTATAGACATTGATTTGTTTTTTTAGTTGTGTGGTGATTGATTTATTTTGTCACTTTTTTAGTTTTTGAGGATTTTTTTTTCTTTCCAGTTTCTTGATCCAATTCACTACTAGGTTTTGAATCAGGTTTGGATATAGTTTTTCTAACTTTGTGAGATGATGGTGTTGTGGTTGTTGTTGTGGTTGTTGTTGATGATGATGATGATGAAGGTGGTGATTCAAGTTGTTCAGTATTTACCTTTGATGATGATGAATTTGATAAAAGGTTTCTTTCTTTGTCATCAAATTTTAATTGTTGTTGTTGATGATCATGTATGTTTTGAGGTGATTGATGATTCATTGACATTGAATTCATATTATTTGGCATTTGCTGATGATGTACCATTTGATTTGGATGTTGATGATTTTGTTGTTGCTGTTGTTGTTGTATTTGTTGCATTTGTAAAAATATATGATGTGGTGTTGGTTGTTGTTGTTGTTGTTGGTGTTGTTGTTGGTGTTGTTGGTGTTGTTGTTGGTGGTGTTGTTGGTGGTGTTGTTGTAGTTGTAGTTGTTGATGTGGAATATTTTGATGTTGAAGTTGAGAATGCTGTGGATTTTGAGGGTGAGTATTTTGGTGTTGTTGGTGGTGGTGATGGTGTTGTTGTTGTTGTTGCTGTTGTTGTTGCTGTTGCTGTTGTTGTAGGTGATATGCTGGTGAATGATGGATTTGTGGATTTTGGTGTGGATTTTGATTTGGATGTTGTGGGTGTGAGTTTGGATGTGGAGGCTGTTGTTGATGCTGTTGATGATGATGTTGTTGATGTTGTTGATGTTGTTGATGTTGTGGATGTTGTGGATGTTGTTGTTGTTGTTGTAAATTCATATGACTATGTTGTTGTTGTAAATGTTGTTGATGTTGTGAATATTGTTGATGTTGTTGTAAAGTCATATGATTTTGTAAATCATTCTGAATCAATTGATACATATTAACTTGAAAAAGGTGTGGACATATTATATTTAATGCAATTTGTTGTTGTTGAATTAGTTGTTCCAGAAATGCCATTCTTTGATGTTGTTGTTCCAATTGTTGATGATATAAATGTAATTGAATTGTTAAATTTTGATTTGAAGTAAATTCTGCAACTGACATTTTGTTACCATTTGCTATTGCAGTAGTAGTGGTGGTGGTATTTGAACTTGTTAATGAATTTGGTGTTGGATGAGAATTGGATGATGATGGTGGTGGTGGTGGCAGTGGTGGTGGTGATAGTAATGACTGTTGTTGTTGAGGTGTTGGTGGTGTTTGTTGCTGTTGCTGTTGTTGTTGATTTGGTGGTAAAGAATGAGGGAAATGATTATAAAGTTTTGGAGAAGAGGTAGCAGATGAAAGTGTATTTAATGGTGGTTGAATTAATTGCTCGGTTAAAGATTGCTGTACATTTGAGCCATTATTTAAATGATCATTCATATTTGATGGTATCGGTGGTGATATATTTGAATTGGATAAACCAATATCATTTGGATTAAAAAAACTTGGATTTTTATTATTATTATTATTATTATTATTATTATTATTATTATTATTATTATTATTAATATTATTATTGTTATTGTTATTATTATTATTATTATTATTATTATTATTATTATTATTATTATTATTATTATTATTATTATTATTATTATTATTATTATTTACATGGCCATTATTATTATTACCATTATTATTTCCATTATTATTATTATTGCCATTATTATTATTGCCATTATTATTATTATTGCCATTATTATTATTACCATTATTATTATTACCATTATTATTATTACCATTATTATTACTATTGTTATTATTATTACTATTACTATTGCTATTGTTATTATTATTATTATTATTGGAATGTATATTATTATTGTTGTTGTTTAAGTGATTTGACTGAGATATTTTATCGTAATCATCAAAACTGTTATTTGTGCTGCCATAATTTGGAGGGCCATTATAATAATTGGGATGATTATTATTAGAATTATTATTATTATTACTATTAGTAGTATTACTATTATTATTATTATTATTATTATTATTGTTATTTATAGTGGAAAAAGAAGAACCATCACTATTTTTAGAGCCACTATTATTATTATTATTATTTTCCATCATTAATGATGTAATACATTAATTATATATTGTGGTGTCGATTTTTTAAAAATAAAATTATTATTTTTTCACTTGGTTATCAGTTTGTCCAAAACCTTTTGTGTTTTTTTTTTAAAAAAATAAAAAATAAAAAAAAAACAAAAATAAAAAAAAAAATAAAAATAAAAATAAAAAAAAATTAAATTGCCAAAAAAACTGTGTTGTTTTACACAAAATTGATGAGATTCTGTGGAGAAATCAAAAAAAAAAAAAAAAAAAAAAAAAAAATTAATTATTTTTATAAGAATTTGATTTAAAAAAAAAAAAATTAAAAAAAACACATTATTATAAATCAAAATAAAAATCTAATAATCTCGGGCAGTGATTGGATGAAAATAATAAAATAATAAAATCCAGTAATATTAATATTAATTATTTTTGAAAAGTAAAAAATATCTAAATTATATTCATATACGAATATATATATATGTCAGTTATTTTTTTATTTATTTATTTTTTATTTATTTCTTATTTTCATGATTGATCAAAATTCACACACATACACACACACACACAGATTTGTAAACATGATTGGAATGATGATAACAACTAATTTAAGAAATCAAATACGTTAAAAATAAAAATAAAAATAATGATAATAATAATGAAAATAATAATATATTTAAAAAAAGATGTATTGGTAAGTTACCAACTATTTTATTCGCTTGTAATTTTTTTTTTTTTTTTTTTTAGTAATTTTTTTATATGAATTAATTTTATATATATATAAATGTATATTTTAATTTTTATTAAAACTAAATGGTGGTGGTGGTAATTTATTAAGTAACATTGATGTTGATGATCTTTGAAGATTTTTTCCACTTAAATTTGTATTTTGAGGTGGTAATATATAATGTGTAGTCAACTTTTGTTGTTGTACTTGTTGTTGTTGTTGTAATGGAATTTGTAAAGATTGATTTAAAGATGATTGTGGTGATTGTAATTGTGGTGGTGATGGTAATGGTTTATATTGTTGTTGTTGTTGTGGAATATTTAAAGGTGGAGGTCTTGGTGGTAAATTTGGAATATTTGTATTTCTGGATGGTAAATTATTATTATCCAAGTAAGAAGATTGTGATTTGACTCCACCTGGAGGTTCTTCTTGTGATAATTGTCCACCTAATTGACTATTATTATAAGTAATTGAAAATGATGAAAAACTATAATTTAATGTTCTTGGATTAATAGTATTATTATTGTTATTAATATTGGTTGATGTTATTGTTGGTGGTGGAATTTCAATTGTTGATCTTTTTAATGTATTAAATTGTTGATCTTTTACAGGAATATTTGGTAATGGTTTTGATGGTGGAGGTGGTGTTGTTGCAATTGTGGTAGTAGTGGTAGTAGTGGTAGTGGTAGTAGTGGTTGTAATAGTTGGTGGTGGTGGAGGTGTTAATGTTGAGGTAGTAGTTGGTTGTGGAGGTAAATTTTTAGAAGGTGAATTTTTTGAACTCTTTGATTTTAATGAAAAATCAAATTTTCTGTTTGATGTCGATGATGATGATGATGATGATGATGATGATGAGGAAGATGAGGAAGAGGAGGATGAAGATGAACCTGATAAATGTACACTTGATTGACTACGACTTGATAAATATCTATCACTATTTGGTGAAAGTATATTTGCACAATTACCAGTATTAGCAGTATTAACAGATGATGATAAATTATTGTGATGATGATGGTGATGATGGTTCTGTGGTGTTAATGGTTGTTGTATTGGTTGTTGTGGTTGTTGTTTTATTGGAGTAGTTGGAAGACTACTTGAAGAAGGTATTGTTAAGGGTGGAGGTTTAGTTGGTAATGGTGGTAAATGATTTTCCCTAGTTGTGTTTGATGGTGGTAAATTATGCATTGACATAGCATGATGAGTTGGTGGTGACATATTAGTTGGTTTTGACATATTAATAGGTTGTGAAATCGATAATGGTTTGGAACTAAAGTAACCAGTACTTGTTCTTTGTAATGTGCCATGGCCAAATGATGGTTGATTAGTATTATTTGGTTCAACTATTAAGCTAATAGATGGAATTTGTCTAGGTGATTGTCTAGGTGATTGTTGTACTAATAATTGTGGTGTTGTTGATGATAGTGATGGTGAGAAACTACTTGGAGAATTATTAATTCTAGGTGTTGAAGAACATAATTTTGGTTGGTTATCGGTTAATAATATAGAAGAAGATGATGATGAAGATGAAGATGATGATGATGTAGGTGGTGTATGTAATATGGTTGAAGCAATTGGTAAAGTTGGAATTGGTGGTGGAGTTAATGTAAAAGCTTCTGCAAGTTCAGAAATATCGATTATATCAACATAGGTTTGTGATAAGTTACCTGTAATACCATTAATTTCTCCAAT